>NC_133655.1:135541311-135841311 GCF_009905375.1 Apium graveolens | reverse complement strand
AGAAGAAGAAATTTCAAAGTTCAAGTTCCAAGCTTCCTTAATTAGTAAGGTAATTATTTAGTACTCCTTATGCATATATATGGCTATCCTATAAGTTTAAGCCTCCAATTCATTCTCAATCTCTTCCAAGAAATCAATGAATAAGATAATGAATAGTGATTTCAAGATTTTTAACTTGATTTTTCTTGTTTTTCCTTTAAGATCCAAGCATCCCTAAGACATCTCAAGGCTTCTTAAGGCTTCCTAGCTACTCACATCACTTCAAGGAAGGTATAACATCTCCAAACCCTAGCTTTACTTTGTATATTAGGATGATTTTGATTGTTATGGTAAAAGAGTAGCTTGATGCTTGCATGTTTAGAGTTTGGGTTGGAGTGTAGTAAATTGGATGTTGAAATCTTATTGATTAGTTAAAGGACTTAAGTATAGTTTTAAATTCATGTTTGAGAATAACATAAATTGGAGAACTTGAGGTGTTGGGGCTGTTGTAGTATGGTATGGATGGATTTTGGTTGTATGAATGAATTGGGGTTGCTTGGTGGTTGATTTGGAATGTTTTAAATTTGGGAAATCGCGTAAACATAGCCGTCGTAATGTCCCATTTACTTTAGACTGCTTTTGTTCATAACATTAGGACCCGAGAACTCCCTGCTAGGTTTTTACCATTGCCATGATTAGATAGTTCATGTTACGAGCTTCGTTTTGATATGTGGTTCGTTTGATTCCGATGTACGGTTTAGGAGAAACGGTCGTTTTAAGTAACGACGTTTCGCGAACGAACCATTACCCCTCGCCTTACTTTGAAACCTTGGTTAAAGACCTTAAAGGACTAATTGGAGTATGAAACATTTATGTAAATTGTAATAGGAAGTTGGTAAGACACTCGCGAAAGAAACGCCTTAAAACTCGTAATGGTTAATTTATTAAAAATGGTGGAGCCGAGGGTACTCGAGCGACTTAAGTGAATCATTAAGCGCAAAGCGAGCGTTAGAGTCTAAATTGGTTAAAGTATAGATTTATAAGTGACTTTGGTTTAATTCCAACTTATATGTTTTTTATAGGTTACCAGACTCGTCCCAAGCCATTTGTAACCCCCAGTCGCTCAGGCAAGTTTTCTACCCGTATAACTGTTGTTGTGATGTATATGTGTATATGCATGATCTTGTGATAAATGCATATTTGTTATTAGAAAATTCTTGCGATATATTGTAGCATGTGATATGGTATATATGCATGCCTGTTTCGTATTCTGGATTTATATATCTGTTGGTTCAAATGCTTATGAGTTGCATAATACCTATGCTAGAGATAAGCAGTAGTTGCGTATACCCTGAGTATAGGGGACCCAAAGGTGAACCCTTTTCTAAAACCGGGAGTAGATGTTCCCGAGTATATGATATATATATATATATATATATATATATTTATATATATATATATTGATATAGTTTTCAAAACTATTAATCGAATAAGGTTTATTCGATAACTTTATATTATTTAATGAATATTACTTGAATATTCATTCGAGGACTTATGACTCACTTTATATTATTTAATGAATATTACTTGAATATTCATTCGAGGGCTTATGACTCAGTTTATATTATTTAATGAATATTATTTGAATATTCATATGAGGACCTATGACTCCGATTATTTTCTGAGATATATTCTTTATTTTATTAAAGAATAAGGTGTCGATAATCAAACTTATTTTTTTGATTATTCAAATAAAGATAGTACTTTCGTATAAGTATATCTTTGGTTATTTAATACCTATTTCAAGTATGAGTTTAACACTTCTACTTCGATTATTTTTATAGAGATTATCCTTTTTGGGAATATTATTTAAATAATAATATTCAGATATTTTCTAATATATTGGGACTGATTTATTTTAATAAATCAGCAGTACCCCAAACATTCTTAAAAATGTTTTCGAGTCTTCAAAATGACTTTTAAAGTTTAGAGCGGATCCCAAAACTCGTTTTAAAATTTAAGATCTCCCTTTTTGAAGGGGACTTGAATACTCGTCCAAAAATCTAAAGGATCCGGCTCTGGGGTATATTTTATATTCGCAACGAGGTTGCTGTTTTGATAAATGAATTGATTACTTACCCAACGTTCGGGAAGTAAGTCCATCTATTGAGTCGGCATAAGCAACATGGGCTCAGTGGGCGTCCATGAAAGTGTAAGTGGCTCAGTGGAAGTCCATCAAATGCGTAAGTGGCTGAGTGGCAGTCCAGCATAAGGTCCTATTGCGACCAGGGTGATGACCAGTGGGGAATTCGTCCATCTACTAGTAGAAAAGGTTACTTATTGGTATCTTTGCCTGATCAGCAAGATATCAGGTTTATGCCAAGGTTTTCTCCTTTCCAAAATTCATTGGATATTGCAACTCTGTTTATAATTTTCATAACAGAGGTTTTCAAGGAGTGTATGAAATGTATATATATAGGTGTATCTATATATCGGGACTTAATGAAGTATCTCGTAACTTCATTATTTATAATGATATTTCAAGAATTGAATCTATTCAAGTCTTATCTTGTAGTCTTATCTGGGTGATGAACTTTTGAAACTGATTATAACTTGAACGGTGGTAGTTCAAGTAGTATTCGGATATAAGTATATTGGAGTATCTTGTAACTTCATCTTTTAAACTTATATCTAGTAAATGATTTTCTTGTGCATGTCAAAGATTTTCGGAAAAACGTTGAGACAAGGTTAGATATATGAGATCACCTTGCAACGATATTTTATACAGTTATAAACGGGAACTCTGTGTATATTATACATGTCAGAGAATTTCAAAGATTGTGAAAAGTATATATGTACCTACATACTGAATATTTTGCGACTTGGTCGCAGTAGGATATCAAACTTGGTTCATTTCTTCTTGACCAAGACTTTCATGAGTACTATGAGAATGCTCATATATTGTAAATCATTATACATATTATTTTGGTGGGCTTGTTGCTCACCCTTGCTTTCTTCTTTCATCACACAACATTAGCTAGACAAGATGAACAGGACCAAGCTTCCAATTCACAAGCGGTTAGAAAATGTTCCGCAGTTTGCTGGAAGCGTTGATGCCGCCGTAGCTGAGGTAGGAGCTACCAATAGGCTAGGTTTTCAACTATTGATGAACCAGATTTATGTATATTTATGAATTGTAATAATGGCAAAGAAATGTAAATTTATTCAGAAACCCTTTTAAGGTGTATTGGCATATAATTGTGGAATAAAATGACTTGTGATTATTTTTGGATATTCATCTCTGAGACTATAACTTGTGGTGTGTGCTTATGGTGGGGTCACAGTACAGAATAGTTGATTATTTATTAAGATTGGGTGTTATTAAGGGAAATGGAACTCGTGACAACCCGGATCCCCGACCCCGGATTCGGGGGTGTTACACATCTACTTTTCCTGTTATTATTGCATCTAACCTTTCAGGTAGTGATGAGAACAAGCTCTTGAGGATTTTAAGAGAATTCAAATCGGCCATCAGATGGACTATAGCAGACATAAAAGGGATTATCCCTTCATACTGCATGCATAAAATTCTGCTAGAGGAAGGTAGCAAGCCGACTATTGAGCAACAGTGAAGGCTTAATCCTATAATGAAAGAAGTGGTGAAGAAAGAAATTCTAAAGTGGCTGGATGCTGGAATCATATATCCTATTTCTGACAGTTCTTGGGTGAGCCCCGTGCAATGTGTACCTAAGAAATGAGGTATTACTGTGGTAGCAAATGAAAAGAACGAGCTCATCCCCACTCGAACAATCACAGGCTGGAGGCTATGCATGGATTACAAAAAGTTGAATAAAGCCACAAGGAAGGATCACTTCCCTCTTCTATTTATTGATCAGATGCTCGACAGGTTGGCTGGTCATGAGTATTATTGTCTTCTGGATGGCTATTCGGGCTACAATTAGATTTGCATTGCACCAGAAGATCAAGAGAAGACTATTTTCACTTGTCCATTCGGCACGTTTGCTTTCCGTTGAGTTTCTTTTGGCTTATGTGGTACACCTGCCACTTTTCAGAGATGCATGATGGCTATATTCTCTGATATGATTGGAAATAATGTCGAAGTGTTCATGGACGTCTTCTCCGTCTTTGGACATTCGTATGATGAATGCTTGAATAATCTCCGTTCGGTGCTCAAAAGGTGTGTGGAAACCAATCTAATGCTCAATTGGGAAAACTGTCATTTCATGGTGCAACAAGGCATCATTCTTGGGCATAAGGTCTCTATTAAGGGTCTTGAGGTGGATAAAGCCAAGGTGGGAGTCATTGAAAATCTTCCTCCACCTATTTCTGTGAAAGGAATCCGTAGTTTTCTTGGTCATGCGGGTTTTTATCGGCATTTCATCAAGGACTTCTCTAAGTTTTCTAAGCCGTTGTGCAACTTTCTCGAGAAAGATGTGCCTTTTAAATTTGATGATGAATGTTTGGCAACATTTGAGACTCTCAAGAAGAGTTTAATCACTGCACCAGTTATTATGGCACCTGATTGGAGAGAACCTTTTGAGATAATGTGTGATGCAAGTGATTATGCTGTGGGAGCAGTTCTTGGGCAGCGAAAGTCTAATATATTTCATGTGGTCTACTATGCTAGTAAGACACTAAATGGAGCTCAACTGAACTACACCACTACTGAGAAGGAGCTCTTAACTATAGTTTTTTGTTTCGAGAAATATCGATCGTATCTACTTGGGACAAAGGTGACAGTATTCATTGATCACGCTGCCATCCGCTATCTGGTCTCAAAGAAGGATTCAAATCCTATACTTATTCGTTGGGTGCTCTTGCTACAGTAATTTGAGTTAGAGATCAAGGATCGAAAAGGTACTGAAAATCAAGTAATTGACCATCTCTCTAGATTGGAGAATCCCGATTCTATTTCACATGATAAGACATTGATCAACGAATCTTTTCCGGATGAGCAGTTATTCGCAATTCAAGTGGAAGAGCCATGGTTTGCAGACATTGTGAACTATCTTGTTAGCAATATAATGCCTCCTAATATGAATGCGGCTCAAAAGAAGAAGTTTCTGCATGAGGTGAAGTGGTACAAATGGGATGAACCATATTTGTTTAGACAAGGAGCTGACCAGATCATCAGGAGATGTATCCCATTCTGTGAGACGGAGGGGATATTACGAGACTGTCATTCCACAGTTTATGGTGGACATTATGGTGGTGAAAAGACAACAGCTCGTGTATTCTTCAAGCAGGTTTTTTCTGGCCTACGTTGTTTAAGGATGCACATTAGTTCGTTTTAAGGTGTGATCGTTGCCAAAGAGTTGGGAATCTTACCAGAAAGGATGAGATGCCTTTGAATGTGATGCTTGAAGTTGAGGTCTTCAATGTTTGGGGAATCGATTTCATGGGACCATTTATCTCATCCTGCAATAATCTGTACATCTTGCTGGCAGTCGATTATGTCTCGAAATGGGTAAAAGTCAAGGCTCTGCCAACTAATAATGCAAAGGTAGTGTTGAGTTTTCTTCATAAACAGATATTCACAAGGTTTGGAACGCCGTGAGTTATCATAAGTGATGAAGGGTCGCATTTCTGCAATCGTAAGTTCACTTCTATGATATAGCGCTACAATGTGAATCATCGCATCGCTACTGCCTATCATCCGCAAACTAATGGTCAAGCTGAAGTGTCTAATAGAGAGATCAAGCGCATTCTAGAGAAAGTCGTTTGTCCGTCAAGGAAAGATTGGTCTTTAAAGCTCGATGAAGTTGTTTGGGCTTGTAGAACAGCATACAAGACTCCACTTGGGATGTCCTTGTTTCAACTTGTCTATGGTAAGGGATGTCATTTACCTGCAGAGCTTGAGCATAAGGCTTATTGGGCATTGAAGAAGTTAAACCTTGATCTAGATGCAGCTGGAAAGAAGTGAATGCTTCAGCTAAATGAACTTGATGAATTTCGACTTCAAGCGTACGAAAACAACAAAATGTACAAGGAAAAAGTAAAATGGTGGCACGACAGGAAGCTATCTCCTAAGTCATTTGTGTCGGGGCAACAAGTTCTTCTATTCAACTCTCATCTTCGACTTTTTTCTGGAAAGTTGAAATCAAGGTGGTTTGGACCATTTATCGTCAAAACTGTGTTTCCACATGGAGCGGTGGAGATTTTTGAGAACGATCCGGGCAAAGCATTCAAAGTAAATGGTTAGAGATTGAAGCACTATTATGGGGATACGGCAAACTGGGAAGTGGTTAGTGCCGTTTTATTATCAACTTGATCGCAGTACCCTACGTCAAACTAATACCGTAAAAGAAGCGCTTCTTAGGAGGCAACCCAAGATATGAGACCATAGGAACCTTTAGAATTTAGTACTCTATCCAAAAACCCAAAAAAAATCAGAAAATTGAGGGCAGAAAAAAAAATTCCAGTGACCTTGTAGGCGCCCGCCTGCTAGGACCAGGCGGCCGCGTGCTAGCAGGCGCCCGCCTGCTGGTACCAGGCGACCGCCTGCGGACCTGAGTTTTGAAAAATTTGTTTCAGCCTTACAAAAAAATAGAAAAAGAACAAAAACATAAAACCACAGCACCATTACCCCATTACCCATGAATTCTCCCTACAAATTAGCCACTATCCCACTCCAAATCAAATTCTAACCCTAAGCCTACCCTATATATACATACAACCTCATACATACACATCCATTATACTTTTAACTCTCAAAACCTTTCCTACACACAAAACACAACTCTCCACTCTTATTCTCAGTTTCAGTGGCCCCAAAGAGATCTCGAACTATAGATAGCAGCAGCACCATTCCGACTGCTGATTCTTCAAGGAGTACATCTGCGAGGCCCCGATTGGTGCATAGGGCTGCTGAGGAGGAGTATGCTAAGCTTCTGACTAAGTCGATTATGAAGGAGAGGGGTTCTTGCCTTCGGGAAGGGATGGTGAGTTGTTGCCAATGATTACAGAGAAGGTATGGATGACTTTATATGAGTCACCTGAGGCTGTACCGATGAGTGTTGTTCGCGAGTTCTATGCGAACGCCAAGGCCGACAAGAATGGGTATTCTGTTATTCATGGGCTTACTGTTGATTATCAGCCCGAGGCGATTCGCCGTGTTATTGGGCAGCGACAAAGGAAGCCCCAGGAGCAGAATTGGAATGAAAAGGCCCCTGAGGATTTTGACTCAGATTTGATTATTGCTACTCTCTGTCAGCCAGGAATGGTGTAGAAGTTTAAGAGGGGATCCAACGATTATCGTTCTTTCCCTGCTGTCGCCATGAACAGTTATGCTCGTACATGGAATGCATTTATTTGTGCTAATATTCTTCCTTCTTTGCATGCATATGAGGTTATAGTTGAGAGAGCCGGGTTATTATGGGAGATTCTGAATGAGGAGTATTATGTGGACCTTGGTGAGTTTATCTACCAAGGGATTTTGAAGTTTTTGAGGGGGAAGTCGCAGTACAATATCCCATATACCTCTATTGTCACAAAGATGTGCAAGGCTATTGGAGTCCACTGGCCTTCTTATGAGCAGCTGCATATGCCGGCCGCTCCTATTGATTCATCGACGCTGAATGCGATGTAGGAGTGGACGGGTGGAGAGCCCGAGTTACATGGTTTGGGATATCACCTTCCAGGTTGACGTACAGCAGCTGGTCCTACCATGGCTAGGCCCAGTCAGGTACAGGGGGAGGCAGGTTCATCCAGAGGCTAGGGAGGAGATGGTTCGGGATTGGCTGATATCCAGTACAGGAGGCTTTCGAGGAGGATGTATGCGATGTATGAGTCGCGGAGTAGGTTTGTGCAGGAGCTCACCCTAGCGCTTGGGACTGCATTTAGAGGCCTTGGAGCTGACATCCAGTGGCCCGTTTTTGGTGAGAATTATGCTTGTGCACCTCCTAATACTACACCCTCTGAGGGTGATGATGATGATGATTTTTCTGAGTAGGTATACCCTGTGTTCCTTTCTATTACCTTCACTGGGGACAGTGAAGATTTTAAGTTTGGGGGTGGTAGTTAAGGAACATATTTGTGTTTGTGTCATGTAGTTGCATTTTCATGTAGTTGCATTTTCATTTTAGCACATATAGTTGCATATTTTGCCATATAGTTTTTTTATATAGTTTTTTTATTTTATAGCTTTATTTATCATGTCATATAGCTCATGCATATACCATGATCCCTTTTGTGTTGTTTATCATGTCATATAGCTCATGCATATACCATGATCCCTTTTGTGTTACTTTATCGATTGATATGTGATATTGATGCAAGTGTAGTGATAGCGTTGGAGTGATGTTGAATCTTGTTAGATTGGCATGCATGCTAGAAACACTTATAATATCACTAAGTCTTAGAGTATGCTTAAGGACTAGATTGTTGCCATAATTTGATGGTTTTTAACGTTAATCTATTGCTTATGCTTAGAAGGTATGATAGGCTCTTAATGATAAAAGGAATGAAAAGATAAAATTGGAGTAAAAATTAGAATTCATTGCTAGTTGTGGCTAGGCGTCAAATGGCTAGTAGCCGACTCGTATTGTATACGAGTAATCTAGGGTTGAGCAAGATGGAGCGAAACGCACTTGCTCAGAAATGAAAAAAGAAGAAAAAAAAGAAAAAAGAAAAAAGAAGAAGAAGAAAATATGGTTTAATGCATAATTGATCACGAGTGAGCTCTTTAATATTCGAGTTATTAAGTTCTTAGGGGACTTTGTGCCTAGTGATCTAAGGCTTTTATAGTCTGGGATCCGCTAACCTAACGCTCGCTAAATGGATGTCATTCCATAAGTCTTTTGTGGACCTCACTCATTGCACGATCAAATAAGCATTTGTTATGTGTTGAATAAAAGCATGATTCCGTAATAAACTCCAATGATCTTGAAGTGTTATAGGTCATTTTATGTCTAGAATATATTCTTTGTATAATCTTGTGATTGCCTTGAGAATAATTAAGTTATGATGATTGACATAGTTTCGAAGCATATTTGTTAAGCATTAGCATACACCACGTTTCTAGTTGTATGTTAGCTTGCGTGGTTTGATTGATCTTTAGTCGCCTAATTGCATTTGTTGATATGTCATATGTTGGTTGGTTTAGTCATCACGATGGGGATCACTGCATTTCAAATAGTTTGCATTCATGCATATTTTATTCTGAGTTTGAGTCTGTGCTGCTTGAGGACAAACATCGATTTAAGTTTGGGGGTGTGATAAGTGGCATTTTATACCACTTAGAGCGTCTTATAAGGTCTTGAATTGGTGTCTTGAACTCGATTATTTTGTGTATTTAATGCGTTTTTGAGTCTTTTTGCATTTCAGGGTATGACTTGTTTGTACTGGAGAGTTTCATCGGAATAAGCCTAGGGAAGTACTTGGAATCAGTTGCGGGAAATTGTGCGAAGAACTCAGCAAAAGCAGAAGCAAATATGAGAATTTTCCAGAAGGCATGCAGGCGCCCTCCTGGAAAGAGCAGGCGACCGCCTGGTGAGCAGGCGGCCGCGTGGAAATTGGAGGCGGTCGCCTGGGGTCGGAATTTCAGATTCTGGAATTTCTAATTTGTGTTCTATAGGGCTTCTGTGACTGCTGTTTCTTGTGGACTCTTATATAAGTAATCTTGGGAGACGTTTTAAAGAACAAGTAACAATGAGAGAAGATTAAGAAGACCGTTTTAGCACGCAAACAACGAAAAAGAGGAAGCATACGTTTATCTTATGATTCTTTTAATTCGTTGTAATAGTGGATGCTAGTTTTCTTTACTCTTTGAACCTTAATACTCTTGTGACGTACTTTTTTTTATTAAGTACTTTTATTAGTTTATATCGTTGTGTTTATATCATGTTTTCATATGAACCCATGGTGACGATGAGTTCTATCATGGGCTAATCGTGATCATGGGGTCATAGTGGATTTACTATGGATTTCTTTAGTTAATTGTTTAATACCTTGGTATGTGGTGATTGTATGATATCTAGCATAGGTTGTGCTTATTCGTCTTATATGCGTCGCGACACATATAAGATAACGTGTTAATTTCATGTGAAGCGACAGTGAATCTTGAGATTTAGAACTTGCCATCACTACTAGAAATAGTGCCTACGACATCACCACTTTAACATCGGTTAGAAATGTCACCGATGTTAAAAACATCGGTTAGAAATGTCACCGATGTTAAAAGCAGTTTTAACATCGATTGCTTTAAAACCGATGTTAAAGGTGTTGTAAGACATCAGTATCTAAACCAACCGATGTCTATAATCATTTTTAAAAAAAAATAAAAAATGCCCGCTTCTTTCTTCCCCCCGTAAATACACCAAAAAATTCCCCCTTTCACCAAATTTTTTATTTTCAGTTTCCCCCCATTAACCAAAACAGTTTCCCCATTCTCTCTCTCTCAGCTCTATCACTCTCTCTTCTCTCTCTCTCTCATTCTCTCTTCTCTCTCACTGTCTTGTCTCTCTTCTCTCTCATCTTTCATCTCTCACTGTCTCTCTTCTAACTCACTCTCTTTAACCTAAAACCCCTAAAATTTATATGAATTAAACTCGATTAATTCATAAATCGAGGTCGATTGGTGCTGAAGAGCCTTGAAGGAAGTTTGGACTAATCGATTAGTGTGTAATAAGTATATTTTTTCGAATTTAATTTCAAATTTTATGTTTTGATTTTAATCGAGTTTGTTATTTTATTTTATGTTTTTTTGAGTTTGATTTTAGGTCTCTGGAGCTGGGTTTGGTTAATTTTGAAGTGGGTTTGCTCGATTAGGTAAGATTTCACATGCATGTGTATGTTTTGTTACTTTAATAGATGCATGTGTTCCTCCCTGTTCTTGTTTAATTTTAATGGATGCATGTGTATGGATCCTGTGCAGTTTATGTTGTGTATGTTCTTGTTCTTATTCTGTTTAGTTTATGTTGTTTATGTTGTGTTCCTCACTGTATGTTCTTGTTCTTGTTCTTGTTTATGTTCTTGTTTATGTTCTTGTTTAGTTTAGGTGTGGAATTGTATATGTGTAAACATGTGTAGTTGTAAATTTTTAATTTTTGAATAACTTATCATTTGGATTAGGCAGCGGGAGATGGTATGCAGGTAGTTAATGCATTACACTTTCAATCCAAGCCAGAAAGTTATGAAGATGAATGTTTCTAGGAAGATGACAAACCATGTAATCAAACAGAAGAATCTGACTTCCCGGTGTACGATTTAATCCTTATGGATTGTTAGGTAAAACTTGACCTATATGCCTACATTTACTTTTTTCTTTAGAGAAGCAGTCCCCTTATGTCAACATTTTGATATAATCTAGTAATGCAACATGGAGTGGGTTCCAAGTATAGAACACTTTCCATAGTGAGCTCGAAAATTTGCATATATTTTATTGTCATGAGGCCTATATGTATATACACATTTGATCATTATTTTAGACTAACAGTTACATTTTCCTTAATTTTTGTGTTTTCTTTAATGAGAGATTTTGTGTAACACGCAAGTGATATAATTCTGTTGACATGTCATTTATAGCATCATTACACTCATCTTTAGAACGATGTGCTAGATTAGTAGTGATTACCTGATTGCTTAAAGAACTGACTTCTGCTCTGATTTGGCCATTAGAGCTAGATTGACATAGCTTGTTTCTTCATCTTTTTCTACCCCATCAGCTGCCCAGTCATTTTCTTGAGTCAGGAAATCCCTTTTCTTTTGTTTGAGCAATTCAAAGTACTTCTTCTTATAATCCACAGGCTCAAACTTCTTTCTTTTAGAATCAGGCTTTCTGCATTCACTTGAAAAATGACCACTCAAGCCATATTTGAAACATTTAAATTTGGATTTATCCACCATGTTTCTATTTGGCTTGGCTGCTCCAAAATTCTTTTTGAATTTGAGCTTGGCAAATCTTCTTGATAGAAAAGATAGATGTTCATCTATGTCCTCCATTTCATCCTGACTCAAATGATCCTCATGCTCAGCCACTAGCCCTTTTCCTTTGCCTTCACAAACCCTAGAGTTCGGTGCAGATTCCACAGCTTCAACCTCCATCTCTTTCACACTCTCTTGTTCAGCTACAAAAGCTATAGATCCTCCCTTCTTCCTTCCTTTTTCTATCTGCTCATCTTGTTCCAACTCGAGTTCATAAGTTTTTAGAATGCCATGCAGTCTCTCCAAAGTAAATTCCTTGTGATCTTGTGAATTTCTGAGAGAGACAGTCACAGGCTTCCATTCTTTTAGTAGAGATCTAAGGAATTTCAGGTTTAAATCTTTTGTCTGATAGACTTTTCCATGCAGTTTCAGTGCATTTAGTAGTTTTTAAAATCTACTAAAGATGTCACTCAAAGATTCACTGTCTTCACAATGAAAATGCTCATACTGCTGGATTAGAAGTTGTATCTTTTTTTCCCTCACTTGTTCTGTTCCATCACATATGATTTGAATTGTATCCCAAATATCTTTAGCAGTTTTGCAGTTCAAGACATTGTCAAATATATCTCTATCAAGACCATTAAAATAGCCTTTTTGTCTTTGTGCACTTGCTCAATGTCTTTAATTGTCCATTCTGATTGTGGCCTTGGAATACTTTGCTCATTGCATATAGCTCCTTCAGCATCTGTAACAGCTCTTCGAGGAACATGAGGGCATTTCTCAATACAATCAACATATCTTTCATCATGAGAGAGAAGATGCAGGTGCATTTTCACCTTCCAGTGGTGATAGTTATCTTTATCCAGAAAAGGGATCTTCACTCCAACAGCCTTCCTGCTTATGTTGTTAGTTGCTTTGATTTTTAAACTCTTAGTGTGTCAAGAGCTTGCTCTGATACCAATTGTTATTCCCAAATAATCTAAAAATAGAATTACAGAAGGGGGGTTGAATGTAATTCTAGGTTTCTTTTCAAAATTAAAGAAACTACTTTATCAAATATATCAGTTTTTGAATATGCAAGTGTGCGGAATGAAATATGAATGTATTCAAAACATAAAGTTACTAAACACAAAGATTTAAAACTTTCTGGTGGAATGAATTTTCCACCAGAGATATATATTGATTGAGAACTTTGTGATGCAAGAATGCACACAACTGCTTAAGAGTAATTTTGCAAAGAGAGAACTTAGAACATCTTAACAGATAATGCCTTATCTATTTTTCAGTTCACTCAATCACTTTTATTCTACTTGCTACTCTTGGTTTATATATCACCAAGTTACAGGTGAAAAAGATAAACTAATAAAACAAAAATCTTTAAGTCTAATCACATGTTTCTTCATTTCTCCATCCAGCATCTTTGTATTTTTCAAGTAAGCATGAAAATGGAAATGCTTCTTTGTTCTCAAAATCCTGATAATAGGCTGCCATATTCCTTTTATATACAATCAACCCATGTGACTGTCAAGTCACTATCAACTCCTATTTGAATTTGTTATCCGTCAAGACTCTATTTAATCATTCGCCGAGACTCTATTGGATCATCCGTTGAATCCTTGTAGAAACACCCGTTGAAAGTATTTCCATAGTAGTTGACTTAATTTCACTTATGTGAAATTACAAAGCATCTAATATATACGATTAGCAAACCTATTTTGCATATCATTCTTTTAGTCAACATGACTTAGAATATCCTACAATTTCTAATTCTCTAAGACATTACAGTACACATGAATGTGCTACAGAAACTTATTTAAACATAAGCTACTCTTTCAGCGGATGACAAAGTAAGATTATCCGTTGAAAGTACAATTACACTTAATTAAATCTACTAAGGTGTTTTGGTAAAATATCATCAAGCCTACAACATATTCTTAACAAGAGGGAAGGTAGCTGGATTAAATAGTTCAACCTCCACTGAAAGCTTACTCATGATTGTTTCTACACGAGTATCCTGATTGCCTGAACATACTAGGTTTGAAACTTGTACGACATATCCTTCTGACTCGCTTTCACTAATATGAACTTCTTTAGGAGCTTCATCATTTGGTATGGCCAAGGTGATCTTGTTACTTTTATATTACATGGATTTCATGGATGAACTATGGCATGTATCAGTTTTTACCTCGTTTGATTCATCAGCTTTCTCCAATAAAGGATTATGAATTCACTACAAAAAATAGGTTTTTCCTACCACAAATTTCCTAGCGACGCATATTTTACCAACCATTTTCTACCGATTTTCAAGTCAAATGGCCTTTTCCTACCGTAAATAAAGTTGGTAGGAAATGCAAACCATTTCCCACTGATATTGGTAGGAAATGGATATAGGCAGGCCCGGTACTTTGCCACATAAAATTTCCAACACATTTTAAACAATGAAAACTACGTCATTTTGAGCATAATATTTCCTACCATGATCCATCGTCGGTTTTGTGTACATCATTTCCTACCGATATTGGTAGAAAATATGTGTGGTAGGACCCGCATTCCACGTTATGAATGCTAGCATACATAATAACATCAGAACGACGTCATTTTAGGCAACTCGTTTCCTACCGATGGACGGTAGGTTTTGTGTTTACCATTTTCTACCGATATCAATAGGATGTGGTTTGTCGTCTCAATTATGATAGAAGTATGTGTTGACTTATGATTGGCTGATCTATTGTGGGGCATTTCCTACCAACTAAGGGTAGGAAATCCTATTGCAGGGCATTTCCTACCAACTAGTGGTAGGAAATCCTATTGCACAATCATTTAAAGTGGAAAAGGTTTGATTTCCAGGAAAAGCAAATATATGTTTTGGAAAAAAAATTGCCAATTTTTTGCCAAAATTTTGAAAATGCCACCAACACATATTTCCTATCGCCTAGTTCCTACCGTCTGCGGTAGGAAATGGTAAATTTTTCTAGACCGAGTGCGGTGGGAAATATGAGTTTTTTCCTACTGTTTAACTATTTGTATTTAAATTTTAGCTATATTTGATATTTATGGGTTATATTATGGTTGCGAAATATTTTTAAAAAACTGCACAAAAGTCAAAATCTAGTCGTTGAAATACTTAACGTGTCGAGCCTTCTTCATAACATTATTGTTTATGACCTTTTATACTCTTCTTAGAAATTCAACCACATTATAAGCCAAAAACCCAAATATGTCAAAGGCAAACAACATAAAACTATGTTGATTATCCTTACACGTTTGATCATGCTTAATAATCTTCGTTTCAGCTGATTTAGTTGCTTCCTGGCCAACTATAAATACTCTATTATTAAAACTGCTAAGCGGGGAAACTTCTGTAAGATCAATATATACAAGTATGTTTTCATGCATTCGAGTTGTACACCAAAACATCAGTTGGTCTAAGAGTTGTTCTAACTTCCTTAGGAGGGGTAAGAAAATTCATACGTGCCTCTTTCTTAGTTAAAATCCTTGCCTTTAAAATAATATTACGCAACACATCTCTGACCATGTAATGACGATACTTAAAACTCGGCTGCTTCTGATAGTGATCATCTCATGCTCTCCAAATTTATCCTTGCAAGATAAACCTGGAGGATAATATGCACCTTCTGAAAATAAGGGGATCATAAGTCTATAGCGCAAAATTATTTGATATTTAGCTGGTGTCATATGTTGTCCGAGTCAATCTGTAGGAGTAGCCAGTAGAAAATCCATTGCATGTTTGGCCCCGAGGCACTTAAGTATCGCCGCTTCATGCTCTGAAAAATCAAATACGGTATACAAATTCTTACAAACACCACTAAAGTAAAAGAAATTTTGAAGTAAACAACCCTTTACAAAATTGAGAAGTAGATGTTGTGCATTTATAGATTAAAATTCAGGGGGTTAGATTAGGTTTTATCAAATAATTTATTAAAAACATTAAGACGATCCAACTGTACGGATGTCAATATCATTATCGAATTATCATGTATGCTAAAATTTAGAATCTTTTATGTTCACTTATAATGATTTTATAATAAAATTATATTTTCAAACGAATAACGAGCTATTCAAAAAATTGTTTAAATTTTTTCAAATAAATAACGACGATCCAACCATGCGGATGTCAATATCGATATGGAATAAACTATATTTACAAAAAAAATTATAAAGAGAAATTAAAAAGATATTTGACCTTTTTAATTCAATATATTTTTGACAAATGGTGCCTAAAATGACACAAAAATGTTGAAAGTGCCGCTTCTCCCATAAGCATCACACTTTTTAATTATTAAATTATTTTTAGTCAATTAGGTCTTATAAGCCTTTTCATTCTTTACTTTTCATCTCAAAACCCTTTTCATCTCCAACCCTTTTCATGTCCTTTTCAAGCAGATACCATCTCATTTCAAACCGATTTCAAGCTTTCATCCTTAATCATGTTATTTTTAGCGCTTTCGATATTTAATTTTGTCTTTATTTTTTTTCAAGATTTTTAAGCTTATGCATGTTTGTATAAACATTTAAAGTGTTTATCTATATCTTATGTGTATGTTTGTATACAACATGTTTATATAAACCTTTTGTGTATGTGTGTATACAAATCTCATGTTTTTTCTCTGATTTGTTTATATATCCCTGTATTTTTGTATGTTTGCCCCTATTTACAAATCTGATAGACTTACGTACTCATAATATGTGCGCGTGTGTGTGTATTATGTGTGTTTGTGTATGTTTATTTGTGTGTGTATGTTCTCTGCTTCTATTATATTTTGCTTGTATTATTTGTGTGTGTGCTTACATTGTTACGCATGTGTATTAATTTTAAGGTTTTTATTTGCTCGTATACTACGTGTTTTTCGGACATTCCAAATCTTCTGAGAAGCTCCAAGCTGCGTGGATTTTTTAAATTTAATTGATATTGTTTCTGTTTTGTTTGGATAAAATTATTAAATGTTAATTGATATCTTTATTGTTATTAGAATTATTTTCACCGATATTGCGTAGTTATTTCTGATGGATAAATAGTGTGTGTGTGTGTGTGTGTGTGTATGTTTATTTAAAGAGAACCAGTGATAAACTTGTATGTATTTGTGATCATATGATAATGGCAAGAACTAAGGTGAAGAAACCGCAGAAGGTCAGTGATAAGGACAACAGGTAACAAGTTTCGAAAAAACAGGACAATGGTAAGAAAATTCCAGAGAACCAGGGAAGGCCAGATCAGTCACTTTAGCACCGAAGAGAAAGATTAATAAGCGTAAGGGTAACGGGAAGAAAACATTGACGGGGAGGCAAATGATACAAGTTTTTAAAGAAAGTTATGGTAATATGACAAGGAAGAAAGCTATTAAGTGGAGAGGCCCAAAGCCAAGAAAAAACTCTCAAGGATTGTTTGGTACAGCTTATCTACAATATCCAACTCGTATAAAAATTTCAAATGGGATGTAAGTTATTATTTCTTTGCATATATATGTTCAGTTCATTGTGATTTCCAAGGTATTCTGAATGTTCTTCCTCATATGTACATGTGTGATAAATTGAGATATTTTATGCGCTATATAATTTGACATATATGAGCACTGCATTGTGCAGTTTGCATACACTATGCCTGATTTGTTATTTTTGGCTTTGCAACAACATGTCAATATCGAATTTTATCATGCGCTTATACTCCACATGATCAAGTGCCCTTGTTTCTAATAACAAGATAGTTGCACACATATTCTCCGAGTAATGGCTTATTGTTCTATTAATCATTTTAATAATATTTTTTGTTGAATTTCTTTAAAATTTGACATGTTAGGTGATAGATAATGAGGCGTGATCATTATAAACCACGTGCACATAGTATTAAACAATATAGTCATCTATTTAACTAATGAATGTGCATATATATATTTATGATTTTGTTATGTATATATATCATAAAATTAGGAACAATTGTGCAAAGAAGGCGATCTTGGGTTCAATACGTGCATATTGGCCAGTGGAATCCTATACCTGGACTGAGTTAGAGGATAAGCATCCCGAATTTGCTGAGAAGGTTTTGGATAATTTCTATGTACTCACGCTACCTTCTTTTATGTAACTTTTTATTACGGGTGTGTGTGTGTTAAATTTTAAAGGTTGTATTTAACGTGTAAAATGTATATTGCAGGGATACTTTAGGCATGAAAAGCGTCAGAGCCGGTCACTATCAAAGGCCATTGTATTTGACTGTGTCCAGTCAGTTGGTAAGAGAACATTGTATGAAAAGATGGTAAGAGCTTACGCGATAACAAAGAAAACTGGAAAGCCGTTAGAGGAGTTGTGTTCGTCTTATTTCAGTAGCGATTTATGGGAAGGTTTGGTAAAATTTTGGAGATCTGAAGATCACCAACACAGATCGCAAGTGGGGGCTCAGAATAGGTCGAATATAATCAACTCGTATAGCTCAGGTGTAACTGTGCGAGACCTTTGGAGGATGTTGCTCAGGTAGTGCAACTTATTTTGATTAATCTAACTTGTAATTTATTTTATTTTCTGATTCATTAATATCCTTTTTAATGTTCAGTCAATTTTCTACAATTAATTAAATCTTGATTAGATTGGGTTCAGATAATGACAAAGGAGAATAGTGGACAGAAACCAAAACACATTGATATTTGGAATCGAACTCATACTCGAATTCTGAACTTGCCGATAATGGAAATCCGGTCTAACCACTTATGTAGCTATAGAAATTACTGCAAGACTTTTAATCATGTGCTTAGCTCTCATTCAGACCAAAATGATAGACTGAATTATTGCTTCACAAGTTCAAATTAAAGATTGGTTTACTGAAATAAATAATATATTATATGACTATAGTAATCTCTCAGTTTAATTGCCACCAATGAATAATGTGATAATTTCCTACTATCTTTAATATGATACTAAAAACTGAGAATGTTGATTATTATTATTTTTTAAAACGTAGGCTCCGGAAGTTTTTATATACACATATGACCAATGCACAAATGAAAAAATGTGGGTGTTAGTCAATTACCTAATTTTAAATCATATATGTTTAAATATATCAATTTATTTGGTTATAATCCAGGAACAACTGATTCATCTATAATACCCACTCTCATAAACATGTACTTAAAAAATTAAACATTTTATCTATATGCCTTATAGCAATATGTAATATAACGAGATATTGGTTAAATTTATTATAGGTTCGCTATGCAACTATTTTAAAGGAGAAAGGAGTTGATCAGACCAACTTCTTTGAGAGTGAATTGGAACCATTTGATTGGTGGTTGCAGGCCACTGCACTTGGGTTGAGCAAGCCGAAAAAGGGTAGGTTGATTGGTTATCCCCGCATTCCTGCTCGTCAGCTTTTACAAGACATGGCACATAATTACAAGGACTGGATCGTGGACGATGGAGGCTATTCAGTTGAAGGTAAGTTCTCGCCTCTTTTTCACTATTAAGTTCAAAATTTAGGGATACTAAATAAGTGATAATAAACAATTGTTGCTTATATAGACTGATTATCCATTTTTTTCATTGATTCTGCATTTGCTGCTTATATTTTCTCAATTTCACAAATTTCACCGTTTGTAAGACAACCAAGGTTGCCTTGCTGGATTATAAATTTTTATTTTGCACTATTTGTTATTATTTTTCCATTAATTCATGTTTCCATTTGTTTGAGTTGCATTTTTAAATTTTTTGACAACGAAGATTGCTATATTGATTGTTGTTCTGTCTATAAAATTGTGTTGAATCTTTTCTAACAAATCAGAATCATAACATATCGTATTTTGTAATATAAAATTGTAATATAACATTACATGGTGAATGTTAATGTGGCTAGCGCTGCTAATGCAAAATTAAAGTATGCCCCTGCAATTTTTAAACAACACCAGTTGTATCATTATCTAAATATGTCAGGCCTGTGGAGACAGAAGTCAGTCCTATATCACTAATTTGACTGTTTTAGGGTTATTTAGAAAAATTGAAAATAAAAGTCCAAGATGAGTTTAAAATGAGTCCAAAGAGGTGAATTTTTTGTCAGTGCATCCAGTTACAAGATTAAGCTCACAGCTGTCACCCTATATTATCATAAACATTACCAATGATTATAACTTCATTATAAGTCCTATCATAGAATATATGTCCACAACAATTAGACAAAAATATCTGGATTCTACCACAATTAGAATTCTCCTTTCAAGTGAGTACACGTATAAGTGAAATCATAACGTAAATATAATGGTTACGTCTACAAACATATGCGCAATTTTTTCTTGTGTTCTGTAACTTTTAAAACTTTATCAAAGATTCTTTAATATGTGGACATATTTACTTTTTTTCATATTTTTTATCAAGGTTCCTCTAGTTGTAGTACACATAATGTCCCATATGCTACGTTATCAAAGATGGTCTCGGGGCCTTGGATTTCTAAAATATAATCCAGATGCTTACCAGAGAGAGCTTAATGATGAATAAATAGATAACCTAGTTGAGGCGGCTTTGACTCTTGAAGATCTGACCGGTAGAATTTAGTTCTCACAACTATTATCGCAGGAAATTGTGCATCTGGTCAAAGATACTGTGACCGACCTGTTTGAAAAGTACAAACAGGTAAAAACATTTCCACTATATGAACCCATGATTATCTTATCGTTGTGTTACTCCATAAGATTGTCAATGGACCCCATTATTATCTAATCATTTTGTTATTTTAAATCCTTCTGTTGCATACGAGTTACTGGACCCCATTTTGATTTTTTTTCTTTAAGAGCTTATATTTGAATTGCTGGTACAATTTATCTGTTGGACTATTTTGAATGTTACTTTCTTCTTTTTCTTGAAGACCTATATTATGATCTTTTTTAATTCCAGCATACATTTATTTATCCATCGTCAACTCTATGTGCTCTTGTAATTGAATTGTAGGTTGTTGATGAGGAAGGAGATAGTGAGGCTACCTTGGATGCAGCAGACTACACATATGAGAGTGATCAGGAGGATTGTGTTATCGAGTGCAATGATAAAGAGAATACTAAAGAAGACATTGACGGTGAACCTGATGAAGATAACGAGGACAATAATGAAGTTGTTGACCAAAATGAGGGCTCCGACAAGGATGATGATGTCGGTGGTGATTAGTAAAGTCTTTAGTAATCAATTTCATGCTTCTATAGCCTTTTGTGCATGATAATATTATGATATTTGTGGTTTTTATTGAAACTTTAGAACCATTTGCTTGTATTTATTAAATTTGGACCTTGTGTTTGGATTGCATTTGTTTTTGGTGATGGTGAAATTCAGTTAGTGGTATGTAATAGATGGATAAGGTTGGCATGGTTGGAAAATGATTATTTTGGCCATGGTTGCCTTTATTTTGGGATGTAATGTATAATTAACTTTGTGATGGCTGCCTTCTGTTCGGGTAAGATAAACTTTGGGATGTTCCTGGTAAAAAAGGCTTATTTCTTGATTATTTGTATTTTTTGCTATAATTATGTGTGCCAACAGGTAAACAATTTTTTTTAAAAAAAAACAATTAAATTCCTACCGATTAATACCCATTTCTTACCCGGCTTACCATTATAAAAATTCAGTAGTTCCTACCATCTTCAAACCATTTCCTACCATCTTCATAAGCGACGGGAGGAAAAGGATGGTGAGAAATATGTTTCCAGAATGTCTGAAAATTTCACATGGCAGTTGACGTGGATGAGACCCACTCCACATGGCTGCTAACTAGGCATCTGACGTGGATGGGTCCCAGTCCATGTGGGACTCCATGTTAGCATATGGGTACTTGCTACATGACTATCCAAGTCAGCATGTAGAACCTAAGTTGACCATGGGTAAATTCATTTCCCACCAATGACATTTCCCACTTGGGAATTTTCTATCATTCTTGATCGGTAGGAAATGATCCATTTCCTACCGAATTTGGGTCATTCCTACCGATTTAGCGGTAGAAAAAGCCTTTTTTCTTGCAGTGATTGTTCCTGGAGGTGCCACAGTATCTTCTTTGTATGACAAAGTTTTTGAAGCCATGGGAGTGATAGATGAAGTCGTTGGTGATAATTTTGGAACTTGCATTGTCAAAACTTTTGAAACCAAAATTTTTACTTGAAGTGTATGTGAATCCTCCTCAGCACTAGAGTAGAGAACCTTTGGGTTTCTTCTTAAATGGTTCTATCAAAATTTTCATTTATGTTGCCTTTCATTCTGGTAACATGATATCCTTTCTATGACTAGTCTCTCTAGAATTGTAGTACTCAGTCTTGCCGGTTTTTAGCTTCGCAACATCCGGACGCCTCCGACCGAATTTTTGACTAGCACCATGTCCTGTACGAGCTTTTGAATTGGCCTCTTGTCATATTTCATCCGAGCTAACTTCTTTATTAGCTTCTTCAGTATCTATGGGCTCATATTTATAAATGACAATATCCTCGGGCTCTTGTGAAAGAACAGTATCTGACCTATCTTTTACTGTACTGGATACTGTTATGTATCTTATACTTTCTAAACTAGCAGGAATAATGAATTCAATGCTCCTTTCGTCGTGCTTTTGCGCTTGCTAGAATTTAGCACCCACCGGCGAAACCTGCATAAATGCAGTGTATTAAAACTGAAACTGTCGAAATGCAAAGTCCACATTGTATGTTGAATGCTTGTTAGCTGAAAAAGCCAAAGAAATAGCACCGATTGAAATGGAAACTAACATAAAATGAGCCCACATAAATTTAATTGGCAAGACTTTTGAGATAAAAAACACTGTCTATAATAGGCTAGCTAGAACAATCAAATTGGATTTTTTGATCAACCCAAAAGCTCCAATTAGGATACAAATTACGCAGTGTGCATTTACCCACATGGCCACAGCTCGTGACTTTATATTTTTGCCTTTCATGAATATTTTTATTAACAACACTAGGTGAAAAACACAAGGAAATTGGACCCCAAAATTCTAATATCCATAAGATTCCGATTCATATAATATTATGGTTACGATTCATGCAAATTATAGATTATATGGTTACCTCTGCACGTCATTTCCTGTGGGAGTGTCGTCCCTTTGACTCTTGATTCCGACTTATAAAATCGAGGAGATCTGATACATTGAAGAAAGTCAAATATGTAAAAAGAGCTTGTAGTGCATGGATACACATATACACACATGAACATTTGTGAGGTGGTAGACTGGAAAAGACAAGGAATGATCTTTAGGAGCAAAGTGACCACGAATGATCATATCATCATCTGCTGCTTCAGGCACCCTTACCATAGGAATGAAGGGTCCATACTTGAGAATTTCAATATATAGTGGACTGGCCATCCTGATGAACAACATCATCTTCTTTTTCCATAAGGTGTAGTTCACTTGGTCAAAGACATTGATTTTGATACTATTAAGCTTCTTTACACTAATACTTCCAAGATCTAATCTGTTTACTTTCAGATTTTCCTCTGATACCACTTGTTAGATATGAAGTGCAACATATGAGGGGAGGGGTGAATATGTTTTCTTATTTTTTTGATTAATTATGAATCTTTGTGGCTCTTGGAACTTAAAAGATAGATGAATTTGCAG
Source organism: Apium graveolens (assembly GCF_009905375.1). NCBI lineage: Eukaryota > Viridiplantae > Streptophyta > Magnoliopsida > Apiales > Apiaceae > Apium > Apium graveolens. The sequence continues at coordinate 135,817,850 of NC_133655.1, read as the reverse complement.
TGATAAAAGACTAAATGTAAAGACACGAGTAATTTATCAAAAACTAACTTAATTTGTATTAAATCAAATTTGTTTTTTTTACAAATTTGTGTTCTTGAAAATAAGAACTCAGCTACATCTCTTGAGTGAATACAAGTTTCTCTAGATCTGTTTTTGTTACAACTAAAGTAAGGGTTCGTGACATGTTTTATAGATCAACATGCACAGTATACAAAACTTGCACTAAAATAGACTAACACATTTTTTAAAGCTCATTTGTCTGTTTCTATTTCTATTACAACATATTTATGTAAAATCTACTAGATCTGTGGTCCTCCTTTGTTCAGTTCATTTTGGCCCTTGATTTTGCATTATTCAAGCTGCATTTATAGGCTTTCTAATTCAGTGATAGAATTGTTTGTTGACTGATAATCTTGGATCTTCAAGTTGTCTATATTCTGAATTATGAAGTTGTTTGTCGATATCTCTTTTTGTTGTGTAGAGATGTTACATATCGACAAGTAAAATAACTTATCGATATCTCTACTTCTCGATAAGTGTTATGACTTGTCGAGGTCTCCCGTTCTCTACAAGTAGAATGACTTGTCGATATCTCTAGTTCTCTACGTAAGCTTTTGACTTGTCGATATCTCCAGTTCTCTACAAGTAGAATGACTTGTCGATATCTCTAGTTCTCTACATAAGCTTTTAACTTGTCGATATCTCCAGTTCTCTACAAGTAGACTTTGACTTATCTATATCTCCAGTTCTCTACATGCAGATTGATTTCTTGATATCTCGTGGGATTTCTCTATAAGACATTTTTGACTTCTCGACATACATCTCTATATTCCTTGATCTGTGACTTGTCGATATCTGATTTAGAATATTTTTCCTAGAACAACATTATTCAACTCCAAACTTTTACACTTCTCTCCGAGGCATGATCAGGATTGATCTTCTTCCGGAGTTTATTCCTTAACTTGATGGTTGTTCATAAAAAAATCCTTCAGTCTAATCTACTTAGCATTTTTACAGACTCAAGAAATATATATACAGAATACAATGGGATTATCATAAAATTGAAAGAGAAATAGATATGATGTTAACATCTTGATGTTTATCTCCATAGATGATTTCCATATGTCCGCCATCTTGGACCTTATTGCACACATATTTAGATTTTTCTCGGTTAAAAACTTTCCTACGAGACAAAGCTCAAAGTTATTCCCAGCTTCCTCACAATCAACATGCAAAATCAACTCCTCATTTTCTTTTTCTTCGGTCGTTATGTCTAAATCTGACATCAACACATCAATACTGTTTACTTTTGCCATTGTTCTAATAGCCTCACAAATCTGTAGTACAAATGGAGAGAAATGATTCAAACACTCTCGCGGGGTCATGGAGAGAAAAAATTACTAAAAATATGTATTGATCATATGTGTTAAAAGATGTGTTTTTGTGTCTTATTTTTAGTCTTATATGGACAAATTGTCAATTAAATTTGAAATATTGAAAATTTAGTTTAAAAGCTCAATTGATAATTTGATCCATGTACGGGGTTATTTTATGGAAATTTTAAGACATTTAATTATATATTGACGTGAACACATATTTAAGACTACCAGTTATACGAGGTTTTAGTTATAATCATTTTGTATAATTTGGAATAAAAATGTCTTCAAGTTATGTAACACTAATTTGGGTCACTATGGGTTTTATAACTTTAATATCGTATAGAGCATCAATGAAAATATCTGAATAAACCCAGCTAGTGATAAGAAGCCCTGGTGCTTTAAAGTGAAACCCAGTGTTGAACCCAAAAAGCCCAAACCCGAAATTCCCATTTCCCTCCAATCACATTTTCCCTCTCAATCACCCCCAAAAGCTCAGCCTCAGGTAATAGTTTCTCTCTTCTCACTCATCGTTTTTTCATTCATTCATATACAATAATAATAATTATTACTTTACTCAATCTTTATGTAAAATTTATACACATTTGCCACCTACCTAGGGTTTCGTTTCCCAGTTTTTTCCTGTATTGTGACTTTAGGATGTGAAGATGTGTTGTTTAAGTTTCAATTACTTTTGCATAGGGGTGTGAGTTTCGGGTTTCTTCGTTGTACTTGGGTAGGAAATTGTGTGTGTTTCGGGGTCATGTCAGAGTCAGTCATTACCATTTACCACCACCAAATTGGTCTGTAGGTTGTGAATTTTGTCAAATTTAAAAATATTTTGTTTATTTATTCTAGTGCTTGTGTTGCAGATATCTTATAGTTAACCACTGGCTTTGCCGATTAGTTAAATCCAGTTGAGAAATATGAAGTTCAAGGCATTTCTTACAGACAATGGTATTAGCCTCTTAGAGAAGAGGTTCTTACCTGCCCTAGATAAAATGGGAAAGATATGTCATCTCTACCTTACCCGTGACCATGCTTTTTTCCTCCACAATCTCCTTAATGGTGATGGCATCCAGTCCATTGCTCAGTTTCGAAAGGAAGCCCTTTTTGATGATTATCGAATTTCCAGCCAGAATGAAGATCGTATTGCATTTGCTGTTGATCTTTCCCTCCTCCACCGAGCACTACGTAGTGTTGTCACCATTTATGCAGAATTTAGTGGCGATGGCGGTGCTGCTGCTGTGCCCACCTCAAACCGCCTCCAAATTAAACTTGTCAAGAAGCTTCCTGTTCATTCTCAACAGCCAATGCCATTTCTCACTTTCGAGACTAAGGGATACAAATCTGCTGTGATACAAGATGTGCCCATCTCTAAGCCTTTGTCAAGATCTGATGTACTCGAACTTCAAGCTGCTCTTGATACTGCTCAAGATTTACCTCAAACTCTGGTGCAAGTTCCTGATATGAATCAGTTGCAGAATTTTGTGGATCGGATGAAGCATGTTGGGGATCCGATCAGCGTTTCTATCAGCAAATGTGGGGACCTCCATCTGCAGATTTCTACAAGTTTGATTACTCTTGGTGCTGAGTTCCGGAAATTGTTGGTTATAGGGGAGAAAGCACAGGTTCCAGCTGAGGATCGGAATCTGAGTGCCCAGTCTCGTAGTGAAAGGGCTATACAGAGAGGAGATGCAATGTCGGTGCAAGTGAGTGTGAAGCACTTCTTTAAGAGTCTACAATGTCATTTGGCAAAACCTGATTGTGCTTTTTATGGGATTGCTCCACAAGGTGCTTGCTTAACTGTAATTTTCCAGTTCTTCATTCCGGGTACACATCAAACAGACAAATCAATCAGTCTGCATTGTCGGCTTCCTGTGCTTGACCCTGGTTCTGGGTAAAGACCAAGTTGGGCACCATTTGAGACTTCTATTCAGCTTTCTTAATTGATGTGATTACTAAATTGACTTTTATAGCACTCTATTCAAAATTCATGTTATGTTTAGAGTTTCTGTTTGTAGAAGTACTTAAAAAGCCTTTTAAACATCTGTGTAGTTGTGATGATTTCTCTGGTATAACTCTTGTTTCATTATTTGTAATCTGACTATCTGAGTGCCATTTCTCTTTAATGTACCTCAGATTATAACTTTGCTACATGCTGACAATTTTGTACAAAATCACCATAGACTAATTAGACAACATTGTTATCTTCTGGGCATGCTGATTAAGGGAATGGGTATAGTAGATGAGGACAATTTCTTCTACAGCAAGAGGAAAATTTCTGAATATTCAGGTGTATAGCTTGCAACCACTAAATTTTCTTTCAAATTCTCTAACTTTAAGTATATATGTTCAGATTGAGGATGTGATTTGTCACCTGCTACAAATTCATGAATGATGCCATTCACTTCAATTGAACTGCAACCGGGGGTTTTCTTAATTCCTTTGTCCGTCATTATTTTTCTCAAGACTTTCAAATCCTCCAACCTGTTGCAAACTACATATATATTGCACAAAATAATGTAAAAAGCCTCATTTTCGGGTTCCAACTGCAATAGGTGCCTGACCACAGTCTTTGCCATTTCTACATTTTTATGCACTCTACAAGCACCAAGAAGAGCACTCCATACAACAGAATTCGGATTCATAGGCATATTCTTAATCACCTCATATGCTTCCCTGAGATGACCGGATCGACCAAGAAGATCAACCATGCACCCATAGTGTGTTACATTGGGCTCAATCCCGTACTTGCCTCGCATATTACCAAAGAACTTTCTTCCTTCATCTACCAATCCGGTGTGTGTGCAAGCAGACAGCACGCCAATACAAGTTATCTCGTCTGGTTCAATAGATTCTTGTAGCATTTGACTGAAAGCAACAAGGGCTTCTGCACCGTGTCCATTACTGGCATAACCAACAATCATTGTGGTATAGGTAAACTTGTCCCGGCATTGCATTTCATCAAATACCTCCACGGCTTTTTCTGCATCACCACATCTGAAGTACATGTCTATAAGGGCATTTCCCACATATATATCATTCTTGATCTTGTTCTTGTCAATGTAAGTTCTTACCCATTCCCCCAATTCCAAGGCCCCGAGATGTGCACATGCTGTAAGAATACTAACCATGGTATAAGCATCAGCTTTCACTCCAGCAGTTTGCATCTCCCGGAAAAGCATTAGCACTTCTTTAAATTTGTTGAGTTTGAGGTACCCGTCAATCATAGTTGTCCAAGATATAGAGTCCCTTTGAGGCATCTGATCAAAATATTTCCTTGCGAAGTCAACTTGTTCCACATTTAGAAACCCCTTCACAATATTAGTCCATGATATTATATCTCTCTTTTTCATGTTTTCGAAGATGTCAAGAGCTATATTCATCTCACCACAAGCAGCATATGTATTAACTAAGGTATTCTCCAATGTCAAAGTAGACTCAACCTTATGATCTTTGACATATTGATGAACTCGCCTACCCGTTTCTACATCCTTTAGTTTTGAGCAAGCTGATAGCACGGAAACGAGAGTCACCGTACTAGGCAACACTCTTCTCTTCTCCATTAAATTAAAAAGTTTCCTTGATTCATCAAATTGCTTGCTTCGATTGTATCCAGATATCATCACATTCCACAACATCACATCACACTTCAACGTCATATCAAAAACCCCTCGGGCCATATCCAATTGATTCGATAGTGAATACATATGTATTAATGCGTGTTGAACAGCTTCATTAGATTCAAATCCAAACTTACAAACATGAACATGTATCTGTCTGCCACAGCTTAACGCAACACCAGGCGTAAAACACTTGAGTAGAAACGGGAATGTGTAATTGTCTGGCTCAACATTATTTTCCAACATTTTCATATACACAGAGATAGCAAAACAAGGACTTTTGATCTGAGAATAACCTTTTATCATGGTATTCCACATGAAAATGTTTGGTTCGGGTATTGTGTCAAACACGCGACGGGCATAATCCATACTGCCAGATTCATGAGCACACAAAAAGGCAACAATTTTACTAAATATTATAGCGTCTGAGCTGAGGCCTCTTTGAATAATTTGCAAGTGAATTTGCTTAAGTTGGTCCATGGAATTACAGTTATTGAATAGACAAGCGGGATTATTTGGTTTTGCAAAGTAGTGAAGGTAAACTCTCATAGACCCATAGGTTGGAGAAAAAGGAGCCATGTACACACTTTTCTTCTGTAACGGTGAAGGTAACATAAGTGAGAATGCCATGACTTTATGAAAGATACACTGCCTTGACATTATAACAAATATGAATTGAATTTTGCATTAGCACAACAACTGCATGGAGCGAGGATCTAACTCCATTACCCTTATCGCGGAGCAAGGTGAGGATCAAGTTTTGACTCCAGGCTATCCCTGAATGGTCCTCGGAGCGTATTTGCTACTATTAAAACAATGGTTCATGCTTGAAAAAATACGCGAAAGAGAAGACAAAAAAGGCATTAGCTTTGATGCATTAACAAAAAAAATGTCAACTCAGAACATTATTAAATACTAAAAGCAAAACCAGTATGAAGGTCAAAACTGGCCAATGGGCCTTTGTATAAAGAATGATCAACGACAATTCACGTACAATAGGGAAACGAGAATGGCAAAGCTAAAATTACATTTGAAATGTATAGTTTGAAAATGATTAGGATCCATACTGAAGCCAATCCTTCGCACATATGAGTGCCTCAACAGTAGAAGGCTTTAGCGAGCATCTATAGCTGTCCATTTTTTTGGTTACAGTATCAAACACCGAGTCTGGAGCACCTGTTGAAACTGGGATGCACAATATATCTGCCGCCATTCTAGAGAGAGTTGGGTAGTTCTGTGCGTTTTGTTTCCACCAGCTCAAAACATCAAATTCTTGTGTTCGGGGCAAAAGAGGTTCTTCCAGATACTGGTCTAACTCTGATTTCATATGTTGGCTTCCTGCTATATCCGATATATAGACATCAAAACTTGAAAGGTTATCTCCAGCAGGAATTTCATCTTCTGGACTCATCTCCACTTTTACGCCTTCATGGTCTTCTACAACAAAAGTAGGTGCAGGCAGTGATAGCACAATATATTCAACAAAGAGTTCATGAACACCTTCATCAACAACCTTGATCCAGGTCCCAGCATCCTCGCCATAGATCCTAGAGAAGCTGAACTCCACAAGTTTCATCTTGAATCTTGGATCCATAACCACAGCAACTGCGAAAATTAAGCTGCAACAATTCCAATATTCATTAAACATTTCCCACAAAGGTTTAGTCAGATTCTTGGTAAAAGTATCCTGGCTCATGGCTGCATGCGCCAACGTAAGTTGAATGTTTGAAAAGTCATGGTAAAATAAATTGGTAGTTGGGTGTGTTGGAGCTAATAAAACGTTGGCTGCATCAAAGAAAAGCTTCAAGTATACACAAAGAATTTCCACCAGTCTCCACTCTTCTAATGATAGGGTTTCTTTATAATTTGGATCAGATGTATCTAAACAAGAAAAAACTTCTTTGAGTTCAGAGGCAGCCACTAGCATGTGGTAAGTAGTATTCCACTTTGTTTGATCGTCAATTGTTAGTCTCTTTGAGCTAGGGTTTTGAAGCCTTTGCTTCAGTTCAATAAATTCCTCTTCGCTGCCTCTATATGTTGTTACATATTTTACACTATCACGAACTTTCTTAACGAGAGATCTCATTGAACCTAAAGCATCATTCGCAAGACAGCTCAACAAACGGGCATAACAGTTCCCAAGTATTAATTGACCATTGAGAATTTGTGGGTTCATAACTGAGAGTAGACCTCTGAGATTTTTTTGTACAGCTTCATTCACGAAGGAAGCATCGAGAGTAAGAGCAAAAATCTTATGTTCCAAGCCCCAGGAAGCTAAGCAATCAACAGCAGCACGACTGAAGGCAGCTTCTGAGTCGGAGAATGGTAGCATAACAACATTAAGGATACGCTTTTGTAATTTCCAAAGGCTGTCAACAAAATAGCCTGTTAATAGTAAGTAGCAGAGGCCTTGATCTGATTCCCACAAATCCAGCGCAAGATTAACATGTCCTAAGACTCCACTAAGCTTATTTATAACATCCTGCTTCTTCCTGTGGTAAATGTTGACACATTCCTCTTGGACACCACTGACATCCATTTGAACACGGGGATGAAGTAACCGAACAAATTCAACAAATCCATGATCTTCTAAGATATTAAGTGGGTACTCGTGCATAATGATCATTTTGGCAATGGATTGGCTGGAAGTGTCCTTCTTAAAGGGAACAGATGGCCCTGGGATACCTCTGTAGCGTCGTCTAGGAGGTATAGTATCAACAGCGGTGCTATCAGTCTTTATTGGTGTATATGGAATTAATTGACTTATTTTCTCATTATTGCGATGATCAACTGAGCAGACACCCATCTTAATGTGCCTTTTCAGATGACTGGTTCCTGCTAGCTTTGAGCCGCTAATGTAAGCAAATGACTTTTTGCAGGAGTTGCAGTAAGCTCGTGTACAGTCGGTACCAATTTTTTTAATCGAGAAGTACTCCCAAACTATAGACCTCTTTTTCTTGCGCTTGTTAGGCTGTTGATCATCTCGGAGTGACTCACTACTATCAGCTGGCATGGCCATCTCACATACGTAAACTCCTGCATAAGAAGATAAATGACATAAAATAAACAATTATATGGAAGAATTTATCATTAGCGTGACTTATAATTGAGGGATATGATATATGCAAATATTAGTCACAGTAATATGCATTTGTGCTATATGCTTATCAAGCAATTTTTAATGTGTGCAGGTGCACCAAGGTATGTTCCAAACTGACAGCCAGAATGATTCCTTTGAGGAATAAAGCTACGATTACTAAGTGGGATTTGTCTTTTCCAAATTCATAAAAAAACCCTATACGTGCAGCCAGGATTTAAACCCCTGGACAACATGCTAATTTGTACATGACTCCTATGTAAAGTACAACAATTTTGGGATTTGAAAACCGTATTCAACTTGGAACGCTTGGACTATGACAAGGGCAGATCTCCGCAACCTCATAACTATTTTTTGAAATCTCTAAAGTTTACAAACATGCGATACACGAAATTTCAATAATAATCATAATGTGGGCAGCCTGCATAACCACTTTTACTCCATGACTGTTGTAAAAATACATTAAACAGAATGGAAAAAAGATATCAGAAAACAATGCACTGGGAGGGACTTAATGTTACCATCGATTGAATAACACTACTACACTAGTCTTCAAAATGCAAAATTGACCAAAAAACAAAACCACATAAAAAAATTTAATGCAACATCTTCCCAAATCTTCAAGAATAACAGGGAATTTAACTTAATATGAAAGAAAAATTATGTAAATTGTCTTAATTAGGGTATGTTCGCCACTAATAGATTGAAATTTACTTATAAGTTTGCTATTTGACTATTTGTAATAAGTGAATATGACTTGGTTTTACAATATACAAATATGTACTTATTTCACTTATTGTAATTTTTACATCAACTGTAATTTACCTTAATTAAAATAATCCAACCTGGCCTTTATATTACTTTACACTCTACCTAACAACCCAAAAACAAAAGCTTTACGAATTTATTGTTAATATGTAAAGGTTTTAGCTTTAAAGGGGAGATGAAGATGAGGGAGGAAGTGGATTTGGAACCGAGGGAGGAAGTGTATATACATATAGTATATGTAAATGTGTAGCCGCCTAGGTTACAAATTACAATTGTGTGTAACAGTTAAAGATTTAAGTGCAGTAAAGGAAACATTGAACTTATCGATTGTAGCAAAGGATACAAGTTTAAATTAAATAAGGTTAGATTAGCAAAGGAAATAAGTTGAAATTAATTAGAATAATTCGTTAAAACTTAATTTGAACTAAATACACCTTTTAAATATTGACTTTTTTGACGTTGCTAAACGTCATTACCATGGCAATCAGTGGCGGAATCACGTTGGGACCCCTGGGGACACGTGCCCCACTACTTCTATAAAAAAATGTAGGACCCACAAATCAAATAACATCAGCATATAAATCTTTCTGTGGTGTCCCCGGTTTCGACCTCTTAGGTTTGTAAATCAGACAGGGGAGAAAAAGTACAGCATCTGCCCCTTTTACTTGGGTAGGGACTAGGGAATGAATACATCCCACCAAACAAGCATTGAAAAAACTTTACTTCTTGGACTAAATATGTGTTGTTTGTTATAAATATGGCGATTAAAGATTTTTCTAATACTATTACATCTAATTATATATTTAACTTAAATTTATAACCCGATACTTGTACGGTGCCCCCAGGAGGTAAACCTCCTGCCTCCGCCACTGATGGCAATGCATTTATTAGTTTTCTTTTCAAACTTCAGTCTTTCAATTTTCAATGTTTTCCGTGTCACCATAACAAGATGTTGGATTGCATTTGTACAATGTTATCGGAAAATGATCAATCGTTAATTTTGATATTTCCAGGGATTATCGTATGACTAAAATGTTATGAATATCATTTTTCTGCAAAGAAAAAATCATTTGTAATTCCACTTATTAGGACTGATGAAAACAAGATAATACAAGTAGAGGGACATTTAAGTTCATACTTATAAAGGCTTAATCGATTTTCCGACCAAGTTAAGTATGGCCTTTGGCCCTCAATATAAATTTACGGCCTGCCAACCGTCAAACAAAAGGTTTACAAATTTATTTCCAATAAGAACTCCCAATGCCATTAACAGCTGAAACCTACCAAATCAAAATAAACAAAACATATACTCTATCCGTTCCTTAATACCTGTTGCTTTGACCTTTAACCCCTAATGGCGAAAAAATATAATAATACTCGATATTAAAGAAAAAGATTAAATTAACAATGTCTCTTTTAAAGGGGGGAACTCCTCAAAAATCCCAATAACATTAATTCAAATACATATCAACATCAACTAAGAAAAACAAAATCAGATACCATAATTGAAATAACAACAGAGCATATAAGAAAAGAACAATTAATAACAAACACTGAATCATCAAGAACTTGATAAAAATATAGAGTTCTTGCACAAACCAAGAAACACAATCACGCAGAAAAACAACATATGCAAGTAATTATAAGGATATAGATGACTTACAATGAAGCAACGAAAATCTTGGTAACGAAAAGTATGTGATGAAGGCAATGTTGGGGTTTTAGGGTTTATTTAAAACTGAGTTTTTGAGGGTTTTAGTTTAGAGCAGGATGAGAAAGGAGGGAGGTGCAAAACATGTATGTAAAATTGTATATATAGTGTGTACTGTATACATGTCCAGCCGTCTAGGTTACAATTGTGTGCAACGGTGGGTGAGATTTTAAAGTTTGTATAGTTTCAAGAATTAGCTTTGCGTTAAAGGAACTAGATTCGAGTATTTGATTAGTAAAAGGAATCCAAATAAGATTAATTAGATTTATTTATTTTTATTAGATTTTTTCAATAAATAGAGTGATATTGTTGTAGGAAAAAAAGAGAGCAAACCGAAAAGAACTTGAGAGAATGAAGGAGTCGTGGCGTGAATTAACACTGCCCTAAAGTTGAATTTGCCCCGCTACGTACACACGGCCTCTTGGCAATCAACCTCCAAGGTTACACGACTTCTATTTTTTCGGTGTAGTACAAAGAAATAGATTGAAAACACTCTTGATCATTGCCAAAAAATATACTTATATCTATATGAGAGGAAAATTGTTTTTTTTTGTGTGTGCAAACATGAGGGGGAGACCTCCTTTTATAAGAGCTCAAACTTGTAACTCCAAGAATGGCCAAAAGACACCATTAATACAAGGAGGTAAAAAGGCTCCAAAGTGAAAAGTCACAAACTGAAAAGTCTTGAAGATTTTTCTAGATTTTTCTTTTAAAGCAAACTATAGAAATAATATTTATATTAATATTAATTCTAACATTCCCCCACATGCTGCAAAAGAAAAATAATTTAAGTAATTTAATGGGCAATGGATAGTCGGTTTCTTAAGCACCAATGTCTTGTGGACTTGAATTGATACCGGTGCATACAAACATGCCTCAAAACCATGTGAGGTAGAAAAATCCTTGAACCTCTCACGGAAGTTAGTGAAAACATATTTGCGCACTTTAACCTTTCTCAAATCAAGAAGTGATTTCGCAAATTATATTTTTATATAAGTGCCCCCGCATTGTACCTGAATTTTCGTGAACGCTCTAGAGGTCCTTCGCCAAAGAACTCTCATAAGGGGTTGGGCAATAGCCCCACATTCACATAGGTAAGTTCATCAAGTTTGTATTGTCGCAAACCACCTCTTACGAGACTATGAACTTATTAAGAGCATTAGCTCATCCTAACACATGTGACAATAATAAAAATACTACATCACTTTATTAATAGGAATGGTAGTAGTATATAAACATGAGTTCTTTTATGATTTCGTTTGACCCATTGAACTTAAACAAGTTTAAGATGGGTGTCCATCACAATTCACTCCACAATAGGCTTTAAACTCATTCCTTGTGCTGACTCCAACACTAATTTTCTACAAAGGCCTTTGGTGAGAGGATCTGCAATATTCCTCTCTGATTTTACATACTCGAGTGATATCACATTATTTCTGATCAGACTTCGAATTATAGCATGCCTCAAGCGAATATGTCTTTTCTTCCCATTGTAGAGTTGATTATTCGCTAGTCCCATTGCAGCTTGTGAGTCACAATGCATTGAAACTGATGGAGCTGGCTTCCCCCACAAAGGAATATCAGCAAGTAAACATCTTAGCCATTCAGCTTCTTGACCAGCCAACTCCAACGCAATAAACTCAGATTCTTGTGTGGATTTAGCATGACAAGTTTGTTTTGAAGATTTCCAAGATATAGCAGCTCCAGCAAGAGTGAATACATAACCACTAGTAGATTGAATCTCATCATTATCCGACACCCAATTTGCATCACAATATCCTTCCAAAACATGAGGACTTCTTTGATAATGCAAACCCCAATTTATAGTACCCTTTAAATACTTCAACAATCTAATCAAAGCACCCCAATGATCACGATTAGGATTGTGAGTGTATCTACTCAGTCTACTAACAGCATATGCTATATCAGGCCTGGTATGATTCATCAAAAATATTACACTTCCAATTATCTTGGCATACTCTTCTTGGGAAACACTATGACCTTTATTCTTTTTCAAATGAATACTAGGATCATATGGTGTCTTCACAGGGGTACAATCAAATTGATTAAATTTCTTTAAAATTTTCTCAACATAATGAGACTGGTTTAACGACAACCCATATGAATTCCTAGTAATTTTTATGCCAAGAATCACATCTGCCTCTCCTAAATCCTTCATATCAAAACAGGAACTTAGGAAGGCCTTGCTAGTATTTACCACATCAATATTGGTACCAAAAATTAACATATCATCAACATATAGACATATGATCACACAACCAAATTGATCAAATTTAGAATAAACACATGCATCAGAATCATTTACTTGGAAGCCATCAGAGATGATAGTTTGATGAAATTTTTCATACCAGTCTTTCGGAGCTTGTCTGAGGCCATACAATGATCTTATAAGCCGACATACCTTGTCTTCATATCCCGGGACAACACATCCTTCTGGTTGCTTCATGTATATCTCCTCATTTAAATCTCCATTTAAAAAGGCAGTCTTCACGTCCATTTGATGCACAATGAGATTATGAATAGATGCAAGAGCTATTAAGGCTCTAATGGTGGAAATATTTGCTACGGGAGAGTAAGTATCAAAGAAATCAACACCTTTCTTTTGTCGATGTCCACCAACCTCTAACCTGGCTTTGTATTTTTCAATTGATCCATCAGATTTATATTTCTTTTTAAAAATCTACCTGCTTCCCAGTGCTTTACAACCTCGAGGAAGATCACATAAAACCCAAGTATTATTATTCATAATGGACTCAATTTCACTATTAATAGCCTCTCGCCAAAAATTAGAATCAATTGATCTCATAGCCTCCTCATAGGTTTTAGGGTCTTCTTCAAGAATGAAAACATTTATCTCCTGCTCACCTACAAACTCTTTTTCAGTCAAAAAAGTAGTTAGAAAATCAGGTCCAAAGCTAGTCTCGACTCTAGCTCTTTTACTCCTTCTAGGCTCATGATTTGCATCGGTAGATGTAATATTATGATGTGACACTGATGAAGAAGATCCAGATGCTAAACATGATTGCACATTAGCTTTCATAGGAAAAATATGCTCAAAAAATTCAACGTCTCTTGACTCTTTAAATGGACCAAAACCATATGCATCTTTAAGAATAAGTCTATATGCACCACCATTAAAACCAACAAAAATACCATCAACAGTCTTGGGACCAATTTTACTTCTTTGAAAATCTGGGAGCCCAATTTTTCCCAAACACCCCCACACTTTAAGGTAACTCAAGTTGGGCGCGAAACCCTTCCATAATTCATAAAGAGTTTTATCAGATTTTTTATGCGGCACACGATTAAGCACATAGCAAGCATATAAAATAGCTTCACCCCACATATTAGAAGGCATTCCTGAACTGATAAGCATAGCATTCATCATATCTTTAAGAGTTCTATTTTTTCGTTCAGCTACCCCATTTTGTTCAGGCGTATATGGTGCTGTAACCTCGTGAATAATCCCATTAAGTTCACAGAATTTCTTTAGAGTTGCTCCATCATATTCACCACCCCTATCTGTTCTTAACCTTTTAATATTTTTATTCAATTGTTTCTCAACTTCAGCCTTATAAATAAGAAATTTTTCTTCGGCCTCATCTTTCGAACTCAACAAGTAGAGCTTGGTGAATCGTGAAAAGTCATCCACAAAAGTAATATAATAACGTTTACCTCCTCTACTCATAGTGTTCTTAAAGTCACCTAAATCACTGTGAATTAATTCAAGCAATGTCGAAGACCGGTTTCCGATTTTATTAAAGGCCTTTTTAGGGTGCTTTGCTTCAACACATACTTCACATTTATCAAAAGATGTATTGCTGAATTCAGGGATTAGCCTAAGTTGTTTAAGCCTTTTCACAGAAGCAACATTTACGTGACCCAGTCTAGCATGCCATAAGGTAACAGATTCAGCAATATAAGCAGAAGCAGTAGCAATTTTATTATCAGTCAAAATATCAAGTACAAACAGCCCACCATTACAAAAGCCTTTGCCCACAAAATCACCATTTTTAGTAAGAACAAGTTTATCAGATTCAAAGGTTAATTTAATACCAGCTTTGTTCAATAAGGCTCCAGAAATCAGGTTTCTACGAATATCAGGGACATGCAAAATATTATGCAAAGCAATAGTTTTTCCAGAAGTAAGTTTAAGAGAAACCTTTCCCTTTCCAAGTATACTCACAGTGCTTGAGTTGCCCATGAAGACACATTCTCCATCAGATGCTTTATCATAGTCCTGGAACATATCCTTATTTGAACAAATATGACGAGTTGCACCGGTATCCACCACCCATTCAGAAATATTGCTCACCAAATTTACTTCAGATACAACAGCAGCTATGATTTCTTCAGTGAGATTGGCCTGAGTCTGAGATTTGTCTTCCTTTGTTTTTGAACCAGGTCCCTTTCCTTGCCTACACTCCTTTGCGGCATGCCCGAATTTTCCACAAGTGAAGCAATTTCCTTTAAACTGCCTTCTCCCTTTGAAGTTCTTATTTTTCATTTTAGTGCCATGGAACTGATTTGGACCTTTACCTTTTGGTCCTTTCGTATGACCTGCATCTTTTGACTCAACAAGATTAGCAGTAAATGAAGAATGACCAAG
The DNA here is from genome assembly GCF_009905375.1 of Apium graveolens. Lineage (NCBI taxonomy): Eukaryota > Viridiplantae > Streptophyta > Magnoliopsida > Apiales > Apiaceae > Apium > Apium graveolens. Next base: position 135,802,642 of record NC_133655.1, on the reverse strand, counting down.
TGTTGTTTCATTTGTTTGAATTCGATTTTGTTCCTCAATCTTGATGTGAGACACTAACTCTTGCAGAGTGAAGTCCTTCTGTTTGTGCTTCATAGAATGAACATATGTTTGCCAAGATGGTGGTAATTTTTCAAGAAGACAATTAGCTTGAAACATTTCACAAATTTTCATTCCTTCAGCAATAATATCAGCACATAAATATTCATACTCATGAACTTGTTGAAGAACAGGCTTATCATCAGATATACGAAAATTTAGCCAACGACTACATGCATATTTCTTAGTCCCATAATCATCAGAACCATACTTGGTTTTTAAAGCATCCCAAATTTCTTTGGCCTTTAAGGACTTGCTATAGATTAAATATAAAGCATATGTCATATAATGCAATAACATTCCACGACAAGTCTTATTATCCTTCTCGAAATCTTTTCCAGAATTTTCAGGGGCTGAGTCTTTAGTGAGACAATAATCTACTCCAATTTGACTCAAGAAAAACTCCATCTTATCGGACCACATTTTATAATTTTTCCCATCAAAAGGGTCTAATTTAGACATATCAGGAATAAAAGTATTGGAATTCATGGTGGCAGATAAGATATATGCTAACACAAAATTCAACTTTAGAATGTAGGAAAAGAAGAGAGCAAACCGAAAAGAACTTGAGAGAATGAAGGAGTCGTGGCGTGAATTAACACTGCCCTAAAGTTGAATTTGCCCCGCTACGTACATACGGCCTCTTGGCAATCAACCTCCAAGGTTACACGACTTCTATTTTTTCGGTGTAGTACAAAGAAATAGATTGAAAACACTCTTGATCATTGCCCAAAAATATACTTATATCTATATGAGAGGAAAATTGTTTTTTTTTGTGTGTGCAAACATGAGGGGGAGACCTCCTTTTATAAGAGCTCAAACTTGTAACTCCAAGAATGGCCAAAACACACCATTAATACAAGGAGGTAAAAAGGCTCCAAAGTGAAAAGTCACAAACTGAAAAGTCTTGAAGATTTTTCTAGATTTTTCTTTTAAAGCAAACTATAGAAATAATATTTATATTAATATTAATTCTAACAATTGTTATATCCTAATTAATTATATTGAGATTCCTTTTCCAACAGTGATATTGTTAGGTATTGAATCGTTGGTTCATGTAGGGCTGAGCAGAAAACCGAAAAAATCCGAATCTGAAATTGTCAAAAACCGTTAAAATTCGAACCGTAAAAATCCGATCAGAGACCGAAATCGCAAAATTAAAAACCAAATCCAAAACCGATTATCCGGGTTCAGTTATAGGTGAAAACAAAACCGAGAAAATCCGATCTGAACCGTTAATTAAAAATAAATAAATAAAATATATTTAATATATATATATATATATATGTTTTAAAAATTAATAAATACAAATAATTTTTAACAGAAGTTAAAAATTTTCTTGGAATTTTAACATGGAGATTTTTTTGGAATTTTAACATGGAGTTAGACTGAGTCATCATCCTAGTTTCTGTTGTTGGTACATTTTGATTCAAGTAGTTGTCGAATCAGGCTATTGGACTTTAAGTTAACATGTCCTACTTGAGATGCAATATAAACATACTGCAGTTTAACATGTCCAGTCAACTAAAACACTACGGGAAGGTCAGTACTAAGCACTACTGAGAATAGTTCTTAAAGCCTTCTAAACATCACTGTTACACTTGAACCCTGATCATAATATAATGAACTACTTGATGTGTTGTCAAACCGGTAAAGTGTCATCTTTGAACCTTGATGGCTCCATATGCCTTCCAAATCCCTGCATGAACACTGCTGCTAGCTTCTTTTGTCAAGAATTCATTTAAAAATTTTGTTTGATATTCTTTAATCATGAATTAACGTTAAATTCTTTTAATTTGTTATGACTTTGTATTCTTATTTGCAAACAAACGTACTTTTTACTTTGTATTTTATTTGTCACTTTGTATTTCGTATTTAATTTTTCAATTTTATTGGAGGTGGTTTTATAACCGAAACCGATCAGGTAAAATCCGAACCAAGGTTTTTAAAACCGAAACCGAACTGATGACTTTGGTTGCGGTTGCGGTTTTAAATTTTAAAAACCGAGGGTATGCGGTTTCGGTTTTATCTAAAACTCGCCCCGATCCGACCCGCGCTCCCCCTAAGTTCATGTGTTAATGTGATAAGATATTGAATTGTAGTTAATTAAATTTTATTTTGGAAACAAAACCTTCATTAATAGAAAGAAGAAACCCACAAAATAAACTCGGACACAGGGAGGAGGAGGGAAAAAAATATGAGTTTTACACTTCCAACCTAGCAAGGTAGCTCAACAACATTATGAACTACACAATTTGCTTATCGTCAAACATATTGAACTCTTAAATCTGGTTTGCATCGTAGGACAATCCTATAACAGTTCCAGTGTGATACGAACTTCAGAAAAAGTATGTCTTGTTCTTCAGCAACGCATTCATCACATTTGACAAGTCACACTCTACTACCGTATTTTTAAAAGTCATGGTTACAATCCAACAAAGAGCTTTATGAACTCTTGTTGCCTCAACCTCCATCACCGAAACTTCTCCTTCAATGCATTTGTTTATACCAGCTACAAAGTTTCCCCTTTCATCCCTTAATAGCATCCCAATTTTGAATGATGAGCAACCCTCGTGTAAAGAAGTATGACGAGGTCGATTGACTTACATTCTTAATCATGACTGGCTTTCCAGCTCTTGAGAGTTTGTTGTTGCTCCATCCTTGAATTCTTTTCTCCACTCTCTCTTTAATAAAACTGAAAACCTTATTCATCGGTCTTCCAATGAGTGATGGTGGTCCCAAGTATTTATTATCCTGTAGATCATTGTGCACCCCCATAATGTTGTGATCTCATGTTGCTTGTCTCTTCATACGTTAGCTGAAAAAGATTTCGAATTTATGAAGGTTAACGGCTTGACCTGATTGTTGTTTATATGAGATAAATAAATCCTTAATAGTTTGAGCCTCTTCAACAGTTCGTTTGAAAAATAAGAAGTTGTCATCTGCAAAAAGAAGATGAGTTACTGCCGGGGCTGACATACTAATTTGACAACCATGAATATCACCATTTATTGCTTTGACATTAAGGGAATGAAAAAACCCTTATACACACATAAGAAAGAGGTAAGGAGAAAGATCGTCTACCTGCTTTAACCCTCTATTGGGAATTATAGGATCCATGAGCTTACCATTTAGACACACCATGTACTATAATGTAGTGATATAGAGCTGCATCTATTTTATCCACTTCTTATTAAACCCATTATTCTCAACATGTTCCATAGATAATTCCAGTTCACATGATCATAAGCCTTGCTTAAATTGAGTTTCAACGCCACCTCTCCCTCATGGATGCCTTTCTTCCTTCTCATATAATGTATCATTTCGAAGGCTATAAGAATGTTGTTCGTGATGCTTCGACCCTAAAAAATGTGGACTGGTTCTTTGAAATTGTAATTAGGAGCACAATCTTTAATCTATTGACTAACACCTTAGCCAATATTTTATATAAAACATTGCACAATGCGATAGGATGAACATCTGAGAGTTTCTCCATACTCTCTTTTTTTGAAATCAGAACCAGATTTGTATTATTAAGCTCCGCTAGAAACGCTACATCATTAAGTCATTCTTTGCAGCAAGTAAACACTTCTCTGCCAACCAACTCCCATAAATGTTGAAAGAATGCAGGACTGTACCCGTCAGGCCCAGATGTTTTTTCTGGGTGCATTTGTTTCAGAGCAAGTGTGAATTCCTTAAATATTATTGTTGGTGTAAGTCTCTCATTATGTGTCTCCATAATTACACTTGGTTTTGGATAAACATCATGTGTACCGATACCATCATCTGCTGTAAACACTCCCTCAAAGTATTTCTTGGTTAAACTACTTATTTGATCAAAGTTATCCACTTTATCACCTTCATCATTGATCAAATAAGCAATGTTGTTTGATTTCTTTCTATTCAACGCATGTACACGAAAGAACCTAGAGTTAGTGTCCCCTTCCTTCAATCAAAATATTTTTGCCCGTTATTTCCAATACACTTCCTCATGCAGTAATAGTTCATTGAGTCTCGCCCTTTCCTCAAAATAAGCTATTATGCCATCATCATCTTCACAATCTTTAAGATTGTTAAACACTTTCTTTTGATGCTTTACTTTATCCCTAAATTTATGAAAGAAATTTCTGCCCCCTTTGACATAAACGAGGATATTGAAAGTAATTTAGGCAAGATGTGTGTTGCGGGGAGATTTTTTCAGTAATCTGTTACCTACTTTATAAAAGATGGTTCCTTTAACCATGAGTTTTTAAACCGAAAATGAAATTATTTCCTGAAAATAGATACATAAAAAGACTTATATGAATTAGCTCATGATCCGAATAGGTTACATGATTTACTTTAAGAATACAGAGAAGAAATTTTTACCATTAACTTCCCGTTCCAAAAGCCATATCCAATCTTTCATTCACCCAATTATCTTTTCCTTTACTTTTATCCCATGTGAACTCACCTCCTGAGGCGCCCTCCAAACCCGGGTCAGAAGTTTGGGGTCCACACACACACCTCATTTATAACCTGCTTCTAACAATAATAAAGAAAATAATAATATGCAATGACCCTACCTACCAACTACCACGGATCGCAACAGGTTAAAGTATGCACACAAGCCAAACACATCTAATATATTACATACAGATCAAATCCCAACTAGTCAAACTCAACTGAGTATTAAACATATTACAAACTTTTATAACTTAAATTATTCCAAGAAAAGCCTACTAGCTCAGCTTCAACAACCTTAATCCCTAGCTCTCGCGTTGGACTGGGGATCCTTGCTACCAACTGGTTCCTTTTTAACTGGAAAGAATATAGACAACATTGCACAAATGAGCTAACTAGCTCAGCAAGTCACAATGACAAAACTGAGAATAATGATCATCAAGTGAATATGGTTATGATATCAAGTGAACAATGGATTATGATTTAGAATTGGATATTATACTTTTACTTTAAAAACCAAGGTTAGGCTGCTGATCAGTCACGCACTAACCCCGAGCAAAGCACACATCATTGCTCTAACTACTGGATCTAAGGCACACATTGGCCTAACTTGACCATTATATGGTCTGACCACGAAGCTGGTCCACAATTTTATAAAAATAATCCAATTCTAACATAATAACAAAATGAACAATAATAAACAATAACTAGAATTATTAACAACAGTGAGTACTTAACAATGAAAGGATTTCAATACTTGTATGGATCAACAAGGTAATTTCAAAGCTTGGACGCTGGGTAATGAAAGAATTGGATAACAAAGGAATCAATATTTCAGGGTTTCAAGGATTTGGTCTTTCAAAGCATAAGATATCATGGGTTGAGTATATAAGTAATTCAGTTCAGCATTTGGTATTTAGTTTGTATGTATTTGTGGAGTAGTATCGTAGATTTGGGGTTCGTGTTTGGGTATACAATAATCAGTGGCTTAGAAAGAATATGGTTCCTGGCTCAAGAACAATAATTGGAATCAGGGTTTAGGTTTCTGTGCTTCAAAGCACTTGCAATATCACAGGGTTATCAAGTACTACAATATCTCAAGAAAGTTCAGAACATTTGCCTGGTACTAGCTTACTATTCTGCACTCGCTTCCAATCACAATCGTCTTACTCCTCAACTACCCGTTTCCCTTTCCTACGTCTTGCCTCTTCTGCTCACATATCATAAGCATCCATCAATCATCAACTCATAGGATTCTATTCAACACATACTTCTATCTACCCTTCGTTTTACCCAAATCCGATTAATCGGATTGAAAGTTACGCAATAATCAAGTAAACACTGAATATATAGATCAATAGTCAATCAACAAGTCACATATAACACATAATATATCACGTAATCAATGATATGTCATTTATAAAGAAGTCTCTCGTCATAAATAGGCTTCGGGTATTTAAAATAATTTTTAAAACATTTTTTCGGAATTAAAACGGGTCGTTGGATCAATTTTGGGTTAATAAACAGGATTCGGTTGGCCAATTCTGGCTTCGAAACAATTTTATAATAATTATCGAGCTTTGGAAATAATTTAGAATAATATTTTAAAGCTCGAAACTATTTTTCGGAATTTTTAAATCATTATTAAATAATTAAATCTAATTAAATAATTGATTAAAATCAATTAATAATTAATTAAATCAATTAATCAATTAATTTTCGAATTAATTGACAAATTAATTAATTAAAAATTAACTAAAATTAATTAACTAATTAATTCAGATTTATTTTTGAATTAAAAATAATTTTCGGAATTAAAATAATAATTTTCAGAATTTTCAGAAATTAAAAATGAATTTTTATAGTAAAAATAAATAGGAAATATGATTTTTAAACATTTTATAAACAGGAATCCTATTTTTGAAAACTTTGCAAACTACAGGGACTAAACTTTACCATCTTAAAAAATACAGGGACTAAACTGCAATTTTGCAGTTTCAGTCGCCGGAAAATCGGGGGTGGCCGGAGAACTCACCTCCGGCATCCTCCCACCACCATCACCTCCAGAATTAAACTACACAACACCAGGAACCTATATCTGCAATCAAAATTCATCAATAACCCCGGACTTGGCCGGAATTTGATCAAGAAACTCGCCGGTTTCCGGCGGGTTCGACGTAAACTTCAAAACACAACTCCCTTCTCTACAGACCTCGTTGATTCATGAAACTTGTACGACTAGATTGCAAATTTCACAGAGAATACAATACACTATACCACAACATCAATCTATTTCAGAATAAGAAACCCCCAAATTTCAATTAAGAACATTCATACGGGTTATAAACCCTAATTTTAAAATTCGAAAATCAAACTCAAATTTGAACATGTTATTGAACTCCAAATCCGACGTATAATATATCAAAATCATCAGGAAAACAAGCTCTACAACATGCAATCATCAAATCATACAAACAATCATCCGAACAAAAATTCATATTTTTAATAAATTTAATTCGAAAATAAATAAATTTCCAGAAAATAAACCTTTGATTCTGCAGTGAAACAAAGCTCAGAATCTGATAGAACACTTCAAATCCTTCGTTTTGGTTACTCAAGCTTTGAAAACAGAGATCGGTAACGCCTTCGTTTTGCTGTTTGATTCTTAGAACAGTTTATGTAATTAGGGCTTTTCTCTGAAAATTATAGAATTAACTATCTGCAAATGATTTTGATACGAAATAAAATACGAAAAAAGGCTATTTATATTTACGGAATATTAGTATCCCGTTGGATCATTCCGGATACAAAACGGTACGTTTATTTGTAAAAACTGATCCAAACGGTATCGGTTTTCGGGATAATTATCCAAATCAGTACAATTTATACTGCGGTCTTGGTCTCAGCGCCTGGTTACACGTATTACGAAGTGATAATTGTGATATTTTAATAAAAAGCTCTCGTTTATCGAAAATACGGGTTTTATTGATTTACCAAAACGAATATTGTATCGAAAATGTTGCGCCGGGACCCGCGCAGGACAAACCGTACGTCGGATCGAAAAAGTCGAAACATAGAAAATGCTCGGAATATTACAATTAGGTTAGGAAGGAGTTCTCGGAAGAGTTTCGGGTTCCAAAATTGTAACAACGGTTGACGTCGGTTGGTTCCCGTTTTGATAAAATAGATTTTAAATACTTGGAAAAAGATTTTATAAAATTCATATGATTCTTATAAATTCATAAATCAACATAAAAATAATTAGGAAGATATGACAATTATCTATATTTTATTTTGGACATATAAAAATTAAAATACTCAATTAATAATATTTTTGAATATCTAAATACAAATAACACTTAACAATTAATTCACAGAATGGATACTGGACACACATAATATTTATTTAATTAGCAAAAATAATTACACAGTATATCCCAGATATTACATTCTTCTCCCCTTAAAATGATTCTGTCCTCAGAATCTCCTAAGAAAATAAATGAGGGTACTTTTTTTCTCATATCACTTTCTAATTCCCAGGTTGACTCTTCAACCTTTGGGTTTCTCCATAATACTCTTACTAACTTTACCACTTTATTTCTCAATACTTTCTCTCTCTCCTCTAGAATCTCTATCGGACTCTCTACATATGACAAATCTGCCTGAAGCTCTATTGGCTCATATTCTATTACATGCCTGGAGTCTTGATTGTATTTCTTAATCATTGATACGTGAAAGACATTGTGAATGTGCTCCATGTGCGGTGGTAACGCCAACTCATAAGCTACTTTGCCAACGCGCTTTAAAATCTCAAAAGGTCCGACATATCTTGGGCTTAGCTTCCCTTTCTTCCCAAACTTCGTTAGTCCTTTCCATGGTGATACTTTCAATAATACCAAGCTCCCTTCTTCAAATTCCATGTCCTTCCTTGACTGGTCTGCATACTTCCTCTGACGATCTTGTGCGGCTATTAATCTCTTCTGGATAATTTCAACTTCCTTTGTCTGCTGCACCAATTCAGGTCCGAGTATTTTGCGTTCTCCTACTTAGTCCCAATATACTGGAGATCTACATTTGCGTCCATAAAGGGCTTCATAGGGTGGCATCCCAATGCTGGCGTGATAACTGTTGTTATAAGCAAACTCTACCAGGGGTAAATGCTCGTCCCAACTTCCTTTGAAATCAATAGCACAAACACGTAACATGTCCTCGATTGTCTGGATCGTTCTTTCACTTTGGCCATCCGTCTGCGGGTGATAGGCCATACTCATATTCAATCTTGTTCCCAAACATTCTTGAAAACTCTTCCAAAATCTTGAATTAAACCTTGGATCTCGATCAGATACAATAGACACGGGAACTCCGTGAGGAACTACAATTTCCTTTAGGTACATATGGACCAACTTGTCGAGCAAAAACCTTTCATTTATAGGCAGAAAATGAGCTGGCTTGGTAAGTCTATCCACTATAACACAAATGGCATCATGATTATCCCTTGTCCTAGGTAATCCAACTATAAAATCCATGGCAATGTGTTCCCACTTCCGTTCTGGAATCTCCAATGGTTGTAGCAATCCACTTGGTCTCTGATGCTCTGCTTTAACCCTCTGACAGGTATAACATTTGCTAACCCATTCCGCAATTTCCCTCTTCATGTCTGGCCACCAATAATTCTTCTTTAAATCTCTATATATTTTGGTACTTCCTAGATGGATGGAATATCTTGAACTATGTGCTTCCTGTAAAATTTCATTCTTTAACTCTGTCACCGGTGGAATCCAAATTCTAGATGAAAACCTCAGAATACCTTGGTCATCTTTCTGCGTGCATAACTCTTCCCCTACCAAACGATTTATATCTTGATCCATTACATCTTCCTGACATTTCTTTATTTTTTTCTAATAACTCCGGTTGGAAAGTCATACTATACACTTTTACTTCCTCAGGCTTGCAAACTCAAATCTCCAATTCCAATTTCTGAAATTCCTTATATATCTCTTCAGGTACGGACAACAAATTTAACCTTTCCTTCCGAATTAACGCGTCTGCTACAATATTCGCTTTACCGGGATGATAATTAATCAAGCAATCATAATCCTTGATCAATTATAACCATCTCCTTTGCCTCATATTAAGTTCCTTCTGGGTGAATATATACTTCAAACTTTTGTGATCCGTATAAATCTCACACTTCTCTCCATAAAGGTAATGTCTCCAAATCTTCAAAGCAAACACTATGGCTACTAGTTCCAAATCATGAGTAGGATACTTTTGTTCGTGTGGTTTCAATTGCCTTAACGCATACGTAATCACCTTGTCGTGCTGCATAAGAACACATCCTAATCCTTTGTGAGAAGCATCACTATAAATTACGAAATTCCCTTGATCATCTGGAAGTGACAAAACAGGTGCCGTGATTAATCGTCGCTTCAACTCCTGAAAACTTTCCTCGCATTTGTCGTTCCATATAAACTTCTCATTCTTTCGCGTAAGCTTTGTTAATGGTGTGGCAATCCTCGAGAAATTTTGAACAAATCGACGATAATATCCCGCCAATCCTAAGAAACTTCTTACCTCGGTGGGTGTTTTCATTCTTTCCCAATTCGTAATTGCCTCGATCTTTGCCGGGTCCACTTTGATCCCTTCATTACTAACTATGTGCCCTAAGAACTAAACCTCCTGTAACCAAAACTCACACTTCGAGAATTTAGCATAAAACTTCTTTTTCCTTAAAATCTCCAAAGCTGTCCTTAAATGTTCCGCATGATCCTCTTCCGTCTTTGAATAGATCAAAATATCGTCTATAAATACAATAACGAACTTGTCCAAATATTCCTTGAAAATTATGTTCATCAGGTCCATAAATGCTGTCGGGGCGTTGGTTAATCCAAAAGACATTACTAGAAATTCATAATGTCCATACCTTGTTCGGAAAGCTGTCTTTGGTATATCTTCTGGCTTGATCTTCAGTTGATGATATCCCGATCTTAAATCGATTTTGGAGAAATACTTGGCTCCCTTCAATTGGTCAAACAAATCATCAATTCTAGGTAACGGATACTTATTCTTGATTGTAAGCTTGTTGAGCTCCCTGTAGTCGATACACAGTCTCATGCTTCCATCTTTCTTCTTGACAAATAATACCGGTGCACCCCACAGGGACACACTGGGTCTTATTACTCCTTTCTCTAACAGCTCTTGCAATTGCTTCGCTAACTCTTTCATCTCGACGGGCGCCATTCTATACGGGGCCTTGGATACTGGTTCTGTTCCAGGTGCTAAGTCGATCGCAAATTCAATTTCTCTATCTGGAGGAAGTCCTGGCAATTCGTCGGGAAACACGTCTGGAAATTCATTTACTACTGGAATATCTTCAAGTTTTGCTGGCTCCTGACTCTTGTCAATCATGTAGGCTATAAAATGCTTGCATCCTTGCCGTAATAACTTTTTAGTTTGAATTATGATTAAAAACTTCTTTACTTGTTTCTGGCCCTTGAACGTTACTATCCTTTCGTCAGGCGTCTTCACCATTACCTTCTTATTTCGACAATCTATCTGGGCATTGTGCTTAGATAACCAATCCATCCCTAATATAACGTCAAATTCTCCTAACTTAAATGGTATCAAATCTACATAAAACTTACTACCAGAAATCTCAACCTCACAATTCCCACAAACTTGATTCACAGTTACACGTTCTTGATTTGCTAATTCCACAGTCATTATTTCATTTAAATACTTAACTGGACAATTTAACTTACTAACAAAATCTTGTGAAATAAACGATCGAGTTGCTCCTGAATCTATTAACACTTTGGCACATAAAGAATTCACATTGAGCGTACCTGCCACGACATCTGTATCCTGGATCACATCCTTTACAGACATGTCAAATACTCTGGCCCTTGGAGTCTCATTTACTGTTGGGGTAGATCCCATAATCCTCAATGCATTACTGACTGGGGCTGATGTCTTGCAATCCCTGGCCATATGCCCTGGCTTTCCACATTTGAAGCACGTAAATCCAATGGCTGGAACCTTCACTGCTGGATTTCGAATAGGCTGGTCCTTATTTGTTGGCTCTCTTGCTGGCTGATTTCGGCACTCCCTCGAATAGTGCCCTTTCTGGTTGCATTTAAAACATACCACATTCAACTTATTACAAACTCCCCCATGCTTCTTTCCACAAACTTGACAATCTGGAAAAGTTAATCTCAACTGATTCGGCTGATTCACATTAGCTGGACGGTTGCCCTGGCCTCCGTCTCCTGCATTTTGTCCCCTGAAATTAAAATTTCTCCCTGGCTGAAACTTGCCCTTCTTAAAATTTGGAAACTTCCCTGGTTGTGACTGACCCTCACTTCTCTCAACCTTCCTTTTCTTGCTCTCTTTCTCCTTCTGTGACATCTCACTTTCTGTCTCCGCAATCATAGCCTTCTGTACAACTCCTGCATAGGTTTCCAATTCAAAGATAGCTACCTTCCCTCTGATCCATGGCTTCAAGCCTTGCTGGAATCTCTTAGCTTTCTTCCTATCAGTATCAACATACGACGGCACATACCTTGACAATTCCTCAAATTTACTCTCATAATCTGCCACCGACATAGTTCCTTGTTTTAACTCTAAAAACTTCAGCTCCATCTGATCTTGAACAAACTGAGGAAAATACTTTTCTAAAAACAATTCCTTAAACCTTTCCCAAGTAATAACATCTGTACCTTCCAATGTCTTCACCATCTCCCACCAGTAGGTGGCCTCATTCTTCAAATAGTAACTTGCAAACTTAACCTTCTGCCCCTCTTTCACTTTTACCAAGGCAAATGCCTTCTCTATTTCCTTTAACCACACATTTGCTTCAATTGGCTCTAAGGAACCCTTGAATTCTGGTGGGTTTACTTCCTGAAAAGTTTTGAAAGTTACCTAGGGATTGGTCTGTCTTTGTTGTTGTTGTTGTGCCAGGTGAACTGTTTGTTGGGCCAAGATTTGGAGAATCTGGGCTATTGCTGGGTCTATGGGTCCTGGGTTCACATTCGGGTTTGTATCATCTTGGTTGTTGTTGTTGTTGGTTTCTTCATTCTGGGTGTTGGTGTGGGTATTTCTTCTGGGAGGCATTTTCTGTGAAGAATCAAACAATTTATTTAGCTTTTGAATCAAATCTTTGCATGAAGGAAAAGTTTTATAAAACAGGAATATCTCTTTTTGAAAACAGTTGTAACTAAGTAAATTGCATGCTTCTTTACAGAATATAAACAGTTATGGAAAATAGGGTGCATGGTATCACAAGGCATAACTGGTGCAATAAATAAGGTAAAGTAAAACAGGTGCGATAAAGTAAATGACAGTGCTGGAAAAGAAAAGGTACTGATATATATAGATCAAAAGTTTTAGGTGGTACAAGCGTAAAGACGCTTCGAAAGTAAAAGCAAAAGGGTACAACAACCTACTCACTAGTCAACATAGCTAGTCTATAAATACAACTCAAAAGTATACTGATACACACTACATACTACTATACATACTACATGACCATAACAACATGGCTCAGCATCTCCATCTCTGAATCTCTGACTCATGGAAAATCTGGACCTCCAATCTCCTCAAGCTTCTCTAGAACCCACTTGGCCCACTCTACTAGGAAATCAGGGGTGATGTCCTCATGTGTAGCCTCAGCAATCCTCACTGCAGCTGTCCTACGAACCGCCTGTAGCCTCTCTCTAAGTCGCCTCTCACCACTCCCAACCTCTCTGGTACGCATGATATGTAGTAACTCCTGAATCTGACCCTGAAGGAATCGCTGCTCCATAAGGCAAGCCTCAAACTGATGATATGGGATAGGATAGGAAGAGAACTGAAAAGGTACTCCTGTAACTGAATGACCAGTAGAGCCTGAATCAGCAGGTGGGGGTCCTCTGACAGGTGGCCTCATGCCTGGAGGTGGAATAGCCTGCAGTGGTACGGGCTGCAACACCGGTGGAGGTAGAATAGCCAATGCTGGTGGAATAACAGGACGTGGATCCGATGTTGGTGCTCCAACTGAAGGCTCTGAGTGATCAGCTGATACGGGAATAAAAGAGTCAGCCATCGCTGCTATCTGAAATTATATTGCAATATAAGAATCTCGAACCATGACGCGAATTATACTACTACTGGTTATACCGTAACACTCAACCTCTCGACATTCTATCATTCTATTCCTTACTTCTAATCCTAACCCTCTACCCATTCCCGTCAACCTAGGCTTGTGTCAGTGACTTATAACCTGTAGCTCTGATACCAAACCTGTGGTGCCCTCCAAACCCGGGTTTGGAGGGCGCCACACCTCCCGTAAGGTCTAACTCCACTAAACTGCAATCATCTATGGCTAGTCTAAAGCCGTCCATCAGCGATTGAGGGTGAGGCTGTTCGCCCTTTTTATTTATAGCATACATGAGATCGTTGAAGTCGCCAAAGACACACCATGGTAGTGTATCTTTTGCAGAAATTTATCTTAGTAAACCCCAGGATTCTTGTCTTCTCGTCCTCTCTGGAAAACCATAAAAGCATATCAATCTCCACGTGGGTATAATCCTCTCTAAAAATACAACATCAATATTGACGATTTTAACACCTTACGAGCAACAGTATGATTCCATATGATAGTTAAAACCCCACCTCGACCTACTCTATCCACTGTAAAAAAATCAGAGAAACTATTTTTTACACATAACTCATCTATCAAATCATTATCAGCTTTAGTTTTCAAATAAAAATAAAAATGAAGGTTTGAGAGACTTGATTAGATCTCCCAGAATACAAAATGTTCGAAGGTTTCCCAACCCTCGACAGTTCAAACTCAGGAGATTCATAAATGAGATTCATAATAGACGGTTAGATTGCTTTATAAGCTTAGCCAATTTAGTTTGTGTAGATGCTGAAAAATCCAAGATAGAAAGAATATTTTTTTTGTATTTTATCCATGTTATTCAACCTAGCAATCAACAGGATATCATCTGTGTCCATTACTTCTCTTGTATGAGGCCCACTCCCCCTTCTTTTCCTATCCTCTAGTCCAAACCCATTAATCTCCTCTTCACCTGGCCCACAATCAATGTCCCTTATCTGAAGTAGTTTATTTGAATTATTTCCTCCATTACCTCCCAAATTAATATCTAGAATTTTGAAATTTTTATTAACTATATGTGAATCTTGCACTCCAGCTACTCTTTTTCCCTTATCACCAAAATCTTCGTCCGTGGAAGGCGGATAGTTACCATTTTGCCTGATTCTCGCATCACAGTCCGCATTGTTCTCATCTCTCAGCCATTTGCTCCTATGATAATTTGCCACCCTCATTGGCGGTGCACGCAGCCATAGTCCTTATTCTTTGTTGCCCACTTCACCTCATTTATCAAGATTTCTCCTACAAAACCTTTCCGTATGGGACATAAGACCACAAACAAAGCAGAATTCCCCTAGCTGTTTATACTTACATGAAACTGTAAATTATGTGTCATTCTTCTTTTTAATCTTTTTATTCCTTTTCGGAGATTTGTGTACGTCCAGCTTGATCTTAATCCTCATATATTTCATCTAGATACTGGAATTATTTTTAGTATCATGAACTCACCAAAAAGTCACCCAACTGTTTGCCCACTACCTCTGACATAAACCCTGTTGGAAGATTGTATATTTGAATTCCTATTTCAATGAACCACAAAGGTGCATTTAGTGTTTCTTCTCCAGGTGGGATTCAACTGATAATAAGCATTGAATTATCAAAGGACCAAGGACCTCCATTACTGTAAAGCATAATGTAATGTAACATGTAATCGAGGAATTATAACTCAACATGAAACAGAAACAGATAAACAATATTAAATTGTGAAGCACATGAACCCTAAAGATGAAGACATGATAAATATAAAGAATCAAATGATGCAAATGACTCTCTAACTCCATAATCAAGTCATGGGAAGAAGTTCATTAACATGTTCAAGCATCTATAAAGAATAATAGATCAAAGGACTTCCAGTATCAGTTACATGGTGTGATTTGAAGTATTGAAGATCAGGGGTTCAGTGGTTGAAGCTATAAATAAGCATCCAAGATGTATCAACTTTGCAGTGCAAAAGGAATTAAATTAAATCAGTTCATGTTAGTTGTTGGTGAACCAGACCAGTGCACTAAACATCAAAATTTCTAGAAAAGATTTAATTCAGCAACACAGAAGAAATAGTTCTTTGTTACAGCTATGGGAGACAGAGAACATACACCAAGGCAAAACCAATTGTGGTCGCAGGTTAGCTATATGATCGTAGGTTGAAGTTGTGAAGAATATTACTAAGGCAAAACCAAATTCGATGTCGCAGATTAACTATATGGTCGCAAGTTGAGACTTAATCGTAGGTTAGGAAACCAAGTACTTAGTCGCAGGTTGAGACTTAGTCGTAGGTTAGCAAACAAAAGACTTAGTCGCAGGTTAGCAAACAAATTACTTAGTCGCAGGTTGTGACTATGGTCGCAGGTTGAATTTCTCAGTCGCCAGTTAGCACTTGGAAGTTTATTCAGATTAAATTGAAGCAATTGATTTGGTTTGTGTGGACAAAATAAAGCCACCTGTCCAATACAGATTGAAGACTACAAAAGCAGCAAATGAATGTAAATTCAATTGGTTATCTTCTTCAGTTCAGCAGAAAGTGTTTACGGGAGCTCCATTAAAGAACCACATTCATTAATCTTGTAAACATAAAGTTGTGCTGCTGAATTTATTGTGCCTAATCAATTCATTGATTAGATTGTAGCAACCTCAACTTTTATATTAATAAAAAAATATATTCCTCGAATTGTTTTGTGTCTATTTTGATTCTATACTTATAACGAAGAACTTGTAAACGAATCGAAAAGATTATAGGTATCGTATTCAACCCCCCCTTCTACGATACTTTGGGACTAATAATTGGTATCAGAGCTTGTTGATTGACATACAAATCAAGATCCGGAGAAAGAAACAAGTTCTTGAAAAAATTCTTAATTTTTTTTAATTTTCAAAAATTCTCATTTCTTGAAATTTTTGAACTTTAAATAATTTTAATTATGCCAAGGATGAACACCCAATGAATTGAAAGTATCAAGGTTCCCCCATTCGATAGAGATAATTATAATCTATGGAAGAGAAAGATGATGTTGTTTATGAAAGCTTCGAATCCACTTTATGTTGGAATATTACTGAACGTCCCTTATGTCCCGATGGAAGTAGTTGTTGAATCCACTACTGTAACTGTTGTAAGAATTCCTTCCTTATCTACTCCCAGAGATCCGTCTAAATATACGGAGACTGACAAGGAGTTGATAAATCTGGACACGAGACTTCAACTCATAATTGTGAAATCGGCCGATAATGATATGAGCCATCAACTTCTAGGAAGTAATAGTGCAAAGGATATGTGGGATACCATTGAGCTTTTGATGGAAGGTAGGCATTCAAACTTCAACCCAGAGAAACACTGTTTTCACTCTTTGAGAGATATACAAGACTGTTAAGCGAATTAAAGCTACAAGGGAAAGTTTGTCCTATACGAGAGTCTAACAGGAGGTTTATGCTGACTATCCCAGTTCACCTGAGCAAAAGAACACATCAATTAGGGAAAAAGCTGATTTTATTACCATGTCTCTGGATATGATTTATGGAAAGTTAAGAACCCATGTACTGGAGCAAGAGCAGAGAGCTATTATCTATGGACCTGGTTCTATTGACAGTAAGAGTACGACACTTGTAAAAACCACAACACTTGTAGTTCGTGAACCTGAAACCCAAAAAGTCAAGGTTGTACCCTCTTCAACAATCAAGGAAATTGTTGTAGCTGAAATTGCTCATGGTGAGCCAGAGGATGAAAGTGAGTTATACACTCAGGAAGAACTTGAACAGTTGGAGGAAAAATCTATGGCATACATGGATGTAAAATTTAGTCATGTTAGATTCTGAAGGAAACTCAACTACAAACCAAGGGGTTCATCATAGAGATTTCAGAAAGGAAGCTACTCATCAGGGTCAAGCTTCAGAAGAGGCTACAAGTCAAGTTGGGTAGACAAGAGCAAAACAAGATGTTACAACTGCAATGAGTTGGGGCACTTTACATCTGATTGCAGAAAACCTAAAGTAGCAAAAGGAAATGATTCATATTAAAAGAAGGAAACTTATAAAGATCTGAAGAGGAAGAACGAGAAGCTGAAACAGAAGCTGAATGCTTATGCGGTTAAGGAAAAGGGAAGAGCATACATTGCTGAAGGAAAAAGCTGGGATGATATTGATTTGGATGAAGAGGAAGAGTATGTGAATCTAGCTCGTATGGCACACTCTGCAAAGGAATCTCCACAATCATCTCAGGTTCCTGAACTTACCACTATTGATATTTCTGTGTCTGAATACAGATCTACTGTGTATGAACTTACTTTAGAATTGTATAATGTTCATACAAGCATACTTGCATATAAACTTGAAAATGATAAGTTAGTTCTTAAAGCTGAGAATTTAACCTCTAGAAATGAAGAACTAGAATTTCTTGTAATTGGCTTAGAAGACCTTAAATAAAAGAATGAATATCTATAAAATAAGGTTAAGTGCAACGCAGACATAGAAGCCATTCTTAGAACCCAAATTACTGATTTAGAAAAGAAGTTACAGGCATTTAAGAATGAAGCTTTGACTCAGAAGGAGGTAATAGATAGTCAAAAATTTAAATCTAAGACCTCAATAGGATTTGACTATTCTAAGCCGAACAGTAAGAAGCATAGTGGTGCAACTGAGATAAACATGTTTATCTCAGAAAAGGTACCATATGTTATTAAGGATGTTGTATCTCCGTTGTTCACTAAGTCTGTTTCAGAACCTTTGGATGAATTAAGTTTGCTAATCAATGAGGAATTGATTGCTAAAGATATAGAGAAAGAGAAGGTAGAGGAATCCCTTAAGACTCCTAAGGCTCCAGCTAGTAAAGCTAAATCCAAAGATGACCTAGGTAACAAGGTGGATAGGAAAGAACCTGACACACTTAAGAAACCAGACCCAATAGATAACTCTAAGAATGGTGAGACTGCTAAGGTTAAGGATAAAAAGGAACAGGAATGGCAAGGTAGGTATAAATAAGAAAATTGATTTTGCATCTTCCTCATCTATATCTAGAAAGTTATGTAATAATTATAATTCTACTGCACATCTTACACATGTATGCACAAAAGCTAAAGTAAAATCTGTTGCAATTTCTAGTGTGCCGGCCATGCCTAACATGCCTAGTTTTTATTAGCCCTGTGGCGTAGTTGGTTGTATGCTTGATAAGTGGATTTTATATCCACTTGGAATGCTTTATTACAAGCTTAAATTGGTGTTTTGGACTCAAGTTGTTGGTATTTTGATGTGTTTTTGTGTTATTGCATTTCAGGTATCAGTTAAATGAAGAATAGAGTTTTTAAAGGAAATATGATGAAAAGTGATCAGAATTGGAAGCCAAGGCCATTGTCAAGTTGTAGAGAATCTCAATAGCTTCGCGTGGGCAGTTGAATCGCCTAATTCTGACGAGTAGAACTCAAGTTATGGTCAAAACAAGATTCATCAGAATATTTTTCCAGTCAGTGGCTGAGCGCCCGCTCAGCAGAGCTGAGCGCCCGCTCAGAGAGCTGAGCGGCCGCTCAGGAGGCGGCTGGTCGCTGATTTCACTGAAAAGGCCTTTTTTGAGTAGAATTTGACGATTTTAAGGGTCCAGGTCCACTAGGGGCGTATATATACTTAAAAAAAAGGGTTTTCATCATCCGGGAAGATTGGGATACTAAGGAGAAGACCTAGAAGCACAGAACAACTCCGAAAAAGAAGATCTTGTTTTCAACTTGTGATTCTTTGAATTAGTTGTAACTTTGGATGCTCGTTTTCGTTCTTGTTGAACCTAGATCTCGTTTATTCGTACTTTGATTATTATTTAGTTTATTAAGACCTTGTTTATACCATGCTTTCATTGGAACCCATGGTGACGATGAGTTCGATTATGGGCTAATCGTTGTCATGGGATTCTAGCGGATTTACTTATGGATTTCAATAGTTAATTTGTTTCGATATCTTGGTGTGTGGTGATTGATTGATATCCTAGTATTGGTTGTGCTTATTCGTCTTATGTGCGTAGCTAACATATAAGATAGCGTGTTAATCTCTATTGAAGCGACAGTGAATATAGAGGTTTAGAACTTGCCATGCTAACATAGGTTCATGTATGTGTATGCATGATTCGTAGGTAACTCTAACCGTTTTACTTGCCCTATGTAATCAAGATAGATAACTTGTGTTTAAACCGTTATGTTGTCAAATTCTATAGACATATAGGGTCTCAATATAATTGGTGCCTATTCAGCTTCTATCTCTTTTGTGAATGTCTGGTAGAATGGTACTCGTGCAATGAAAGTTGGCGTTTATCAGTTTCGTGTTATCTGATTAGTGTCATCACCATCACATGCTAAGGTTAAGAACAATAAGGCTATTGAATGAAGTATATAATGAAGTTAGAATCCCATGTTTGTCATATATAGTAATTCAACTTCAATTCTCTTAGTTAATGTTATTTAGTATAATCTCTTAGTTTAATAAAAACCCAATTTGTTATTGTCTTAGCATTGAGCGATAACCATACATTGTTGCATAGGTGCATAAATTGAACTTAACCTAAACCAGTCTCTGTGGGAACGAATCTGATTTATATCTTATACTACTTGTGAACGCGTATACTTGCGTGAATATTAGCGCGTGTTTTCGCCCTAACAAGTTTTTGGCGCCGCTGCCGGGGACTCGGTGTTAATTTTTAGTTTATGTGCTTGTCATCAGTGGTCGTTAAAGTTCACTGACTCGGATTCTTTTACTTTCACGGTTTATTTGTTTGTGTTTCAGGTACTCATTACAATGGGAGATCCAGCAGCATGAACGAAAGCCTTGATGGATTTTTCTCAACCCAAGATCAATGACATTCAATCTAGCATTGTCCGGCCAGCTATCACAGCTAATACCTTTGAGATCAAGCCTGGCATAATTCAATGGGTGCAGAATTCAATCCAGTTTGGGGGTTCTCCAACGGAAGATCCTAATACACACATTAGGGATTTCATTGAGATATGCGACACCTTCAAGTTTAACGGTGTTTCTGAAGATGCTGTGAAGTTGAGACTGTTCCCATTCTCTCTGAGGGACAAGGCTAAGAGCTGGTTACACTCTCTACCAGCTGGTTCGATTACTACTTGGGAAGATCTTGCTCAGAAGTTTCTTACTAAATTCTTCCCTATGGCGAAGACAGCTGCACTCAGGAATGCTATTACTCAATTTGCGCAGTAAACGGGAGAATCGCTATGTGAAGCTTGGAAGCGCTACAAGGAGATGCTTAGGAAGTGTCCTCATCATGGAATTCCTGATTGGATGATCATCACTTATTTTTATAATGGGTTGGGAGCACAGTCCAGACCCATGCTCGATGCAGCATCAGGCGGAGCATTATGGGCAAAGAGCTATAAGGAAGCTTATGATCTAATTGAACTGATGGCTGCTAATGAATATCAGTATCCAACCCAGAGATATCCACAGGGCAAGGTAGCAGGAGTTCTTGAAGTGGATACAGCTACGGCTATCACTGCTCAACTAAAGGCATTGTCTATGAAGATCGATTCTCTGGCTAACTATGGTGTTAAACAGATAAATAGTGTTTGTGAGCTGTGTGCCGGTCCGCATGTGACGGAGCAATGCGCTATATCTAGTGACTCAGCTCAGTTTGTGAGCAACTTTCAGAGATCGCAACAACCAGTTCCAGACACTTATCATCCTGACAACTGGAATCATCCTAACTTCAGCTGGAGCAACAATCAGAATGTGATGCAACAGCCATTCCAGCAGTTTGGAAATAAGCTATTTAACCCTCCTGGTTTTCAGCAACAATTTACACCAAGACAACAACTCCAACTTCAACAACAAACTCATGATGCAGGTCTATCTTCGAATGAAAAATCTGAATTGGAGGAGTTGAGACTTATGTGCAAAAACCAGGCTCTTATATGCCAAAGCCAGGCTGTTTCTATCCAGAATCTGGAGAACCAAATAGGGAAAATTGCTAATGCCTTATTGAATCGACCACCAGGAACGCTTTCTAGTGATATAGAAGCCAATCCAGGAAAGAAGAAAGTTGAAGAACATGTGAACGCCATCACCTTAAGGTCTGGAAAGGTCGCAAGCCCCCAAATTCAGCAAGACAAAGAGCCTGAAAAATCTCAAGATTCAGAAAATGCAGTTATGGCTGAAGAAGATGTGCAGAAGGAAGTAGAGGTGGAACCAAGGAAGACTACTGTGGAACACACTCCTCCTGAGAGTAATACAGGGGAGAAACATATTTATCCTCCACCTCCTTTTCCTAAAAGGCTGCAGAAGAAAAAGCTGGATAAGCAGTTTGAGAAGTTTCTGGAGGTGTTCAAGAAACTTCATATCAACATACCTTTCGCTGAAGCTCTTGAGCAGATGCCTAGCTATGCGAGGTTTATGAAAGGTATTCTCTCTCAGAAAGTGAAGCTCGATGACTTAGAGACCGTTGCTCTAACGGAGGAATGCAGTGCTGTGCTGCAACAGAAGTTGCCTCCGGAGCTTAAAGATCCTGGAAGCTTCACTATTCCTTGCACCATCGGAAACTTGTCATTCAACAAGTGTTTATGTGATTTAGGAGCTAGCATCAATCTGATGCCCCTATCTATCTTCAAGAAGCTTGGTCTGCCTGAGCCGAAACCAACATACATGTCATTGCAACTAGCTGACCGTTCCATCGCTTATCCACGAGGTATAGTGGAGGATGTCTTGGTCAAGGTGGATAAACTCTTCTTCCCTGCTGACTTTGTAATTCTTGATTTCGAGGAAGATAAGAAGATTCCTATTATCTTGGGAAGACCATTCTTGGCTACAGGCCGAACTATGATCGATGTGCAAAAAGGAGAGCTTTTGATGAAGGTTTACGATCAAAAGGTCACTTTTAATGTGTTCAAGGCAATAAAGTTACCCACAGAAAAAGAAGAGTGCTTTAAAATAGAGCAGGTCGACTCAGTTTTTGAAGATGAAGGAGGAGTAGAGCAACTGCAGGTTTTGAATGCACCTCCGTGGGAGAAGAAGTTGGATATGCCATTCGATTCTCTTGGGTTAGCAGAGCTGAAAATATCTCAGGAGCGTTTTGAACCATTTACTCAAGAAGCTCCCATACTTGAGCTCAACCGACAGCCAGATCACTTGAGTTATTCATTCTTAGGTGCACCCCCTGACAAGGGGTTGGGATATATCTTTGATTATGTAGAGGGTAGCCGAACGGATCCTCCAGTGCCTATAGAGGGTTCTTCTCATGTGCAGCAGGTAGTTGATAGGACTGGTGTTGGTGACGAGCAGTACAGGCGAGTAATTAGGCGTATGGAGGCCATACACGACATTCACCGTCATTTTGCTGAAGATTTGACACATGCTTTTGGTACTATTTTCCGAGACACTAGTGGCGAGGTTGATTGGCCACCTGATCCTCCACCCGACGAGGGTGAATCTCCCGCTAATTAGGTATGCCTGAAATCCTTATTATTTCCTTCAATGAGGACATTGAAAATTTTAAGTTTGGGGGTGATAATGTAAGGATTAGTAGTGTGTGTCCATATAGATTCATATAGATTTATGTTGCATGTTTAGTTGTAGTTCATTCATATTTTTGCATGATTGTTCATTTAGGACATATTTGTTTGTTTTTATGTAATTTCATATAGTTGCATTTGCATGCATATTTAGCATGATCCCTTAAGATGAACTATGATATTGGATAAGTTGATGTTGATTTGAGTGTGGTGATGAGGAATAGAGGGATGTTTAAGTCTTAATGAATTGATTTGCATGCCAGAAATAAATATTTTCACAAAGTCTTATAGGGTTGCTTTTGATCTAGATCATGATCATACTTGTTTGTTGTTGAGATTTAATCACTTGGTTATATTTAGAATTTGTGATATTCTCGTAATGACGTAAAAATACTGATTTTTTTATCTGGAGAAAAACTTGGATTTCATTGCTAGTTGTTGTAAGGCTAGGTGTCAAATGGCTAGTAGCCGGCTCATATTTTTATGAGTAGTCTAGGGTTGAATGAGATGGAGCGAAACGCACTCATTCTGAAATTATTGAAAAAAAGAAGAAAAAAAGAAAAAAGAAAGAAAGAAAAAAAGTATGTGTTTATGCATAATTGATCAAGAGTGAGCTCTTTAATACTCGAGTTATTAAGTTCTAGGGGACTTTGTGCCTAGTGACCTAAGGCTTTTATAGTCTAGGATCCGCTAACCTAACGCTCGCTACATGGGTATTATTGTATAAGTCTTTTGGGACCTCATTCATTGCATGATCAAATAAGCATCTTTGCTATGTGTTCAATAATAGTGTGAATCCTTGTATAACTCTAGTAGAAAGGAGGTGTTGTGAGTCATAATGCGTTTATTGTCTATTTTGTTTATAAACTTTTGATTATTTCAATGATAGATAAGTTAGGGTTATTGATCTAGTATCGAGAGTATTTCTGTTAAGCATCCACACACGCACGTTTCTGGTTTGTGAGTTGGTTTGTGGGATTTATTCAAACTCTGTTTCAAGTTATTGCATTCTTAGAGGCATTGGCTTATTCATTTGGTTATGGTTATTCTGAGGGGATCGATTGCATTATCATTTAGTTGCATTCACATAGTTGCATTCATGCATTAGGTTTGTTTTGTAGTTTTGAGTCTATTTATGCTTGAGGACAAGCATCGATTCAAGTTTGGGGGTGTGATAAGTGGATTTTATATCCACTTGGAATGCTTTATTACAAGCTTAAATTGGTGTTTTGGACTCAAGTTGTTGGTATTTTGATGTGTTTTTGTGTTATTGCATTCCAGGTATCAGTTAAATGAAGAATAGAGTTTTTAAAGGAAATATGATGAAAAGTGATCAGAATTGGAAGCCAAGGCCATTGTCAAGTTGTAGAGAATCTCAATAGCTTCACGTGGGCAGTTGAATCGCCTAATTCTGACGAGTAGAACTCAAGTTATGGTCAAAACAAGATTCATCAGAATATTTTTCCAGTCAGTGGCTGAGCGCCCACTCAGCAGAGCTGAGCGCCCGCTCAGGAGAGCTGAGCGGCCGCTCAGGAGGCGGCTGGTCGCTGATTTCGCTGAAAAAGCCTTTTTTGAGTAGAATTTGACGATTTTAAGGGTCCAGGTCTACTAGGGGCGTATATATACTTAAAAAAAAGGGTTTTCATCATCCGGGAAGATTGGGATACCAAGGAGAAGACCTAGAAGCACAGAACAACTCCGAAAAAGAAGATCTTGTTTTCAACTTGTGATTCTTTGAATTAGTTGTAACTTTGGATGCTCGTTTTCGTTCTTGTTGAACCTAGATCTCGTTTATTTGTACTTTGATTATTATTTAGTTTATTAAGACCTTGTTTATACCATGCTTTCATTGGAACCCATGGTGACGATGAGTTCGATTATGGGCTAATCGTTGTCATGGGATTCTAGCGGATTTACTTATGGATTTCAATAGTTAATTTGTTTCGATATCTTGGTGTGTGGTGATTGATTGATATCCTAGTATTGGTTGTGCTTATTCGTCTTATGTGCGTAGCTAACATATAAGATAGCGTGTTAATCTCTATTGAAGCGACAGTGAATATAGAGGTTTAGAACTTGCCATGCTAACATAGGTTCATGTATGTGTATGCATGATTCGTAGGTAACTCTAACCGTTTTACTTGCCCTATGTAATCAAGATAGATAACTTGTGTTTAAACCGTTATGTTGTCAAATTCTATAGACATATAGGGTCTCAATATAATTGGTGCCTATTCAGCTTCTATCTCTTTTGTGAATGTCTGGTAGAATGGTACTCGTGCAATGAAAGTTGGCGTTTATCAGTTTCGTGTTATCTGATTAGTGTCATCACCATCACATGCTAAGGTTAAGAACAATAAGGCTATTGAATGAAGTATATAATGAAGTTAGAATCCCATGTTTGTCATATATAGTAATTCAACTTCAATTCTCTTAGTTAATGTTATTTAGTATAATCTCTTAGTTTAATAAAAACCCAATTTGTTATTGTCTTAGCATTGAGCGATAACCATACATTGTTGCATAGGTGCATAAATTGAACTTAACCTAAACCAGTCTCTGTGGGAACGAATCTGATTTATATCTTATACTACTTGCGAACGCGTATACTTGCGTGAATATTAGCGCGTGTTTTCGCCCTAACAATGCTAAGTGCATTTGTTACCATTTCTGAATATTTCAAAGCTTTTCATGCAACTGCTAGCACTTGCACTGACACTAAGACAAATATGAGTAATAAGCACACACAGGCCAAGACTATAGTACCTCTTATCTCTAAGTCTAACAACTCTGTTGAGACTAGCACTGAGAAGGAGTCAGTCAAAGTGAAATCTAAGCCTGTTAAGGTTTCATTTGTTGATTCTGTTTCTACCCCTAAACCTTCAGGACCCAAGATTCTTGAGTACCAAAGTCTTCTTAATCAATCTGTGTTTGCAGGGTAAGGTACGAAAGGAAAAGATCATGTGGATTCTAAACAGTGGTTGTTCTAGGCACATGACAGGAGAAAAGTCCCTGCTCACAGGTGTGGTTGAGCAAGATGGCCCTATAGTTACCTTTGGAGATGATAGCAAATGATTTACTAAGGGATATGGAAATTTGGAAGTTGGGAATGTCATCACTGAAAATATCTCTCTTATGGAAGGATTGAAGCATAATCTTCTGAATGTCAGTCAGTTTTGTGACAAAGGATACAATATTAATTTCAGAACAGAAAGATGTTTGATCACTCATAGGAAAGATGAGAAGATTGCTTTACATGGAGTAAGGAAAGGTAATCTGTTCATAGCTAACTTGAAGTCTACCTGTGATGGAGTAATGAGATGTTTTTATAGCAAAGCTTCATCTAAACAAAGTTGGTTATGGCACAAGAAGCTCTCGCACTTGAACTTCAAGACAATGAACTCTCTGGTTAAGAGAGAATTGGTGAGAGGACTACCACGGATGGAATTATGTCAAGAAGGACTCTATGAAGCATGTCAAAAAGGGAAATCAAAGAAAGCATCACACAGAAGCAAATAAATGACAAGCATAACTGAACATCTTCAGTTAATTCACATGGATTTATTTGGTCGAGTGAATGTGATGTCACTATCAAGGAAAATATATGCTTCAGTGATAGTCGATGATTACTCCAAGTACACATGGGTGTTATTTTTGCAATCTAAAGATAAAGCACCACGATTGATAGTTGATCATATAAAGAAGATTGAGTTGGAAGCGAAATTGCCTGTCAGAAAGATTAGATCAGACAATGGGACAGAATTCAAGAATACATTTCTAAATGAATTCTGTACAGAGAAAGGTATATCGAGACAATACTCAGCCCCAAGAACTCCACAAAAAAATGGAGTAGTGGAAAGGAAGAATCGAACCTTGGTTGAAGCAGTAAGGACTATGCTAAGTGAATCAAGGCTTCTTACCTACTTCTGGGCTGAAGCTGTCAACACAGCGTGTTTCACTTAAAATCGTACCCTGGTCAATAAAGATCATTACAAGAATTGTTAGATATATTTGATAATGTCATGACTAATATGATTTATGTTTAGTTTTCAGATCTTACTTAAACAGGACAAATCAGTACTTAACTGAAATCAGTACTTATACTGAAGTCAGAACTTAAGTCATCAGTACTTAAGGTTCAGGAGATAATTATCAGGAGATAATATCAAGACTTAAAGGAAACTTTCAGATAAGGAAGGCGGCTGATTGAAATGAAAGAAGATCAAGATAAACGTAAGAAGAGATATGCATAAAGAAGGAATTCTATGAAGAATAGAATACTTGGAAGAAAAGATACCTGATTGATATATTTTAGGAAGCATAATTATATTCCATATCAATTAGCGATTATCTTGTAACTGTGTAGTATATAAACACAGACATAGGGTTTACACGATAAGTGTTATCATTATCGAGAATATTATTCATTGTAACCCTAGCAGCTCTCGTGATATTTGTTCATCACTGAGAGAGGACAGTTCCGTATTGTAACAGAGTTTATTGCTTTGAATAAATTCAGTTTTCTGTTACTTATGTTATTAGAATTCGATTTGATTGTGCTATACACTGTATTAAACCCCCTTCTACAGTGTATGTGACCTAACAAGTGGTATCAGAGCCGATCTGTGAACACACAAACAGTTTAAGATCCAAAAATAATCATGTCTGAAGTAGAAACTCCAACTAAGCCCACCAAAACTGAAGAACCTCCAAAGACACAAATTCATAGTCGATATGAGGCTATTAGAGTTCCCATATTGAAACCATCTGAATATCCCATATGGAAGGTGAGGATGACTATGTTTCTGGAAGCTACAGATCCAGAATATCTTGATAGAATCAAGGAAGGACCTCATAATCCAACAAAACTCGTTGTTGCAGTTGCAGGTGAAGCAGCAAAGTCTGTACCAAGAGAGAAGAGTGATTACACTGCTGAAGATATTGCATCAATTGCTAATGATGCTAAGGTACGACACTTACTGCATAGTGCCATTGATAATGTAATGTCAAACAGGGTAATAAACTGCAAAACTGCAAAGGAGATATGGGATGCCTTGGAGACAAGGTGCCAGGGAACTGATTCGATTAAGAAGAAAATGAAGACAATACTCACTCAAGAGTATGAACACTTTGACTCAAAGCCTGATGAGTCATTAACTGGTTTATATGACAGATTTGTCAAACTCTTAAATGATTTGTCACTAGTTGACAAGGAATATGATCTTGAGGATTCAAATCTTAAATTCCTGTTAGCACTTCCTGAAAGCTGGGATTTGAAGGCCACCACTATAAGAGACAACTATAATCTTGATGAAACAACTCTTGATAAAATTTATGGGATGCTCAAGACTCATGAACTTGAGATGGAACAAAGAAGCAAGAGAAAAGGAGGAAAGTCAAGGACAGTCGCTCTTAAGGCTGAAGAAGAATCCCCCAAGGCAGCTACCTCAAGGAAAGGCAAGGGAAAAGCGCTCATCACAAAGTCTGATACTGAGTCATCAAGTTCTGATAGTGACGATGACTCAGAAACTGAAAGCTTGCCTGAGATGGATGTTGATGAAGAGATGATGAAGCTGTGTGCTCTTATGGTGAAAGGAATCACAAGGATTGCATACAGGAAGTTTAGGAAGGGAAAGAAGCTTTCCAGGAAAGGTGGAAGTTCTGATAAGAAGAATTTCAGAAAATCTGAAGGCAAAGGAGGGAAGTCTGACAGAGGAGACTACACAAATGTCAAATGCTACAACTGTGGTGAGAAAGTCCACATATCTCCTGATTGCAAGAAAGTGAAGAGTGACAAAGGCAAGGCTCTTGTCTCTAAGAAGATAAGCTGGACAGACACTTCAGATTCTGAAAGTGAGGAGAACTATGCCTTGATGGCAAATGCTGATATGGCAAATGCTGACAGCAGTTCTGATGCTGCTGAGTTAAAGGTACCTCAAACTACTTATGCCTTTCATACTGATGATATTAATGAGTTGAGAAGATATCTTAAAACCATGTTCATTAGTTATAGAGATCAAACATTAACATGTGAAAGATTAACTTCTAAAAATCTTGCTTGTAAAAAGAGGAATGATTATTTAGAAAAAGAGTTAGTCATGTTCCATCAAACTCAGAAAGATAGAGATGATGCTTTTTATGTTAGGGATGAATTACTTAAAATGAATGAATCTCTAAAAACTGAGTTAGAAAAGGAAAGATAGAGATGATGTTTTTTATGTTAGGGATGAATTACTTAAAATGGATGAATTACTTAAAGTAGTGGAAACTGGAAAGAGGGCTTAGGTTATAGAGATGATAAGAATGATAATGGAACTGTAGAAATTAAGCCTATAGATGTTAAACAAAAGCCAAAGTTAAAACCTGTTAAGTTTGTTGCTGTAAAGTCTGATACTGAGAAATCAGAAGTTAAAGAGGAATTAACTTCTGACAAACTAAAACAGGAAAAGACAACTGAAGTTAACATAGGCTTAATGACAAAGAAGCAGCTTAAGCATAAGCTAAAAGATGTTAAGAATGTAAACAGGGTAAAATCACCTAGGAAAAATAGGAATGGAAAGGAAGGTGTGAATAAAAGCAATGATTACAAGCCTGTTCCTAATGCTCCTAGAAAAACATGTCATAACTGTGGAAGTTCTAACCATCTGGCTTCTTTTTGTAGGAAGAATAAGAACATAAAATCCTTACCTTCAAAGTCAGGAGTTAAGAGTCAGTCTGTTAGATATAAGCCACAAAATCCTTATTTTCATTGTGGTAGTTTATGACATTCCATTTATACTTGTAAGGAATATCATAGTTTGTACTATGATTATTATCAAATAAAACCTTCTTTAAAGAAAGTTAGCATTGTTCCTTCTAGTATAAGTTCTGATACAAAGTCTGATAGTGTAAATGCTGATAAGAAAAATGTTAACATAAACTCTGATGCAAAATTCGTTGCAAATGTTAACAAACTTAATAAGGCCACAGGATCCAAGCAAGTCTGGGTCCTTAAAACTAATCCTTAGTGGTCTTTATGATTGCAGGGCAACAGGAAAAACATCTTAGTTCTGGACAGTGGATGTTCAGGACATATGACTGGAAAATAAAGCCCTGCTATCAGATTTTGTGGAGAAGGCTGGCCCAAGTGTTTCTTATGGAGATGGCAATATTGGAAAAACATTGGGATATGGAAATATCAATCTTGGGAATGTCATCATTAAAGAAGTAGCTCTAGTCTCAGGACTTAAACACAATCTCCTAAGTGTTAGTCAAATCTGTGACAGAGGTTATCATGTGGATTTCTTTGAAGAACACTGTGAAGTTGTAAGTAAATTTACAGGCAAAGTTGTTCTGAAAGGATACATGCATGGTAACATTTATGAAGCCAAGCTTTCAACAAGTACTGATGGTTCTGCAATCTGTCTAATGAGTAGAGCATCAATTGAAGAAAGCTGGAACTGGCACAAGAAACTCTCTCATTTAAATTTCAAAAATATAAATGAATTAGTCAAGAAAGATCTTGTGAGAGGACTGCCAAAGTCAGTATTTGCTCCTGATGGCCTTTGTGATTCATGTCAAAAGGCTAAACAAAGAAAATCTTCTTTCAAGAGCAAGACTGAATTATCAATTCTTGAGCCTTATCACCTACTACATGTTGATCTATTTGGTCCAGTAAATGTCATGTCTATTGCAAAGAAGAAATATGCTATGGTCTTAGTGGATGAGTTCACCAGATACACATGGTTGTATTACTTGCACACAAAAAATGAAACTCCATCTATCTTGATTGATCATGTCAAGCAACTGGATAAATTGGACAAAGATTCTGTGAAGAAAATAAGAAGTGATAATGGCACTGAGTTCAAGAATTTGATAATGGAAGAGTTCTGCAAAAACCATGGAATCAAGCAGGTATTTTCTGCTCCTGGAACTCCACAGCAAAATGGAGTTGTTGAAAGAAAGAATAGAACTCTTATTGAAGCTGCATGAACTATGCTTGATGAAGCAAAGCTTCCAACCTATTTTTGGGCTGAAGCTGTGCAGACTGCTTGTTTTACTTAGAATGCAACACTCATTAACAAGCAAGGAAAGACACCATATGAGATGGTGAAGAAAAAGAAGCCAAATCTGAAGTATTTTCATGTATTTGGATGCAAGTGTTTTGTTCTTAAGACTCATCCTGAACAGCTATCTAAATTTGATTTAAAAGCTGATGAAGGAATTTTTGTTGGATATCCACTTTCCACAAAAGCCTTCAGAGTCTACAATTTAAGAACAATCGTTGTCATGGAATCAATCAATGCCTCCTTTGATGATAAGAAGATTACTGGACTTGAAGATTTCTATGATCATGATCAGCTGAGATTCGAAAATGAAGACTTAAATTCTGATACTGAAAACCCTGACAGTCTAAGTCCTGAAATTGCAAACTCTGATGGATTAAACTCTGATGTCATTTAAACTGTGGTGACTACGTCAAAGGAAAATGCACCTGTGTAGTGGGAGCATACTGAAGATATAACCACATCTCAAGAAGCATCAGAACATATAATTGGCTCTTCAAGTTCTGATTCATCAAGTTCTGATAAGCCAAGTTCTGATAATTCTGAAAATTTAAATTCTAAAGAATCCAATTCGGAGAGCATACTTACAGGGGGAGCATCAGAAGATGTTGATGAAGATGGCATGGATCATGGGGGAGCATCCAGTTCTAGAGAAAACCTTCCATTTGCAAAGAAGTGGACTAAATCACATACACCTGATTTAATTATTGGAAATTCTGATACAGGTGTCAGAACTAGAACAGCTACTTCAAGCGAATGTCTCTACAATTCTTTTCTTTCTCAGACTGAACCAAAGAAAGTGGAAGAAGCTCTTCAAGATACTGACTGGGTGCAAGCAATGCAGGAAGAGTTAAATGAATTTGAAAGAAACAAAGTCTGGACCCTAGTGCCAAGACCAAAGAACATATCTGTTGTTGGTACAAAGTGGGTGTTCAGAAATAAAACTGATAGTGATGGCATAATTACAAGGAATAAAGCAAGGTTGATTGAAAAGGGATATTCTCAACGGGAGGGAATTGATTATGATGAAACATTTGCACCAGTTGCTAGATTGGAAGCTATAAGGATATTTTTGGCTTATGCTGCTCACAAAAAGTTTACTATCTTTCAAATGGATGTGAAAAGTGCTTTTCTCAATGGAGAATTGGAAGAGGAAGTATATGTTGAACAACCTCCAGGCTTTGTAGATCTCAAATATCCAAATCATGTCTACAGGCTTGATAAAGCACTTTATGGCCTTAAGCAAGCTCCAAGAGCATGGTATGAGACTTTAGCTCAGTTTTTTCTGGAAAGTGGATTCAACAGAGGAACTATAGACAAAACACTGTTCTACCTCAACCATGGAAAGGACTTACTTTTGGTTCAGATATATGTTGATGATATCATCTTTGGTTCTACAAATGACAGACTTTGCAAGAAGTTTTCCAAACTGATGCAGTCAAGATATCAAATGAGTATGATGGGGGAACTTAGCTATTTTCTGGGCCTTCAAGTCAAGCAGAATGAAGAAGGCACTTTTATTTGTCAAACCAAGTACACCAGAAATTTGCTGAAGAAATTTGGAATGCAAGATTGTTCAAGTGCATCCACTCCCATGGCCACTGTAACAAAACTGGATAAGGATACTGGTAAATCAGTAGATATTACTGATTACAGAGGTATGATTGGCTCTTTACTCTATTTAACTGCTAGTAGACCTGATATCATGTATGCTACCTGTCTTTGTGCAAGATTTCAAGCAGATCCAAGAGATACTCACTTAACAGCTGTGAAAAGAATATTCAAGTATCTTAAGGGAACAGCTGATCTGGGATTGTGGTATCCCAGAGAATCAGATTTTAAACTAATAGGTTACTCAGATGCAGATTTTGCAGGTTGCAAAATTGACAGGAAAAGCACAAGTGGAAGCTGCCAATTTCTTGGAGGCAGATTGGTTTAGCAAGAAACAAAAGTCAATTTCCACATCAACTGCAGAAGCAGAGTACATTGCTGCAGGAAGCTTTTGTGCACAGATTCTTTGGATAAAGAATCAGTTACTGGATTATGGGTTAACATATTTTAAAATCCCTATTTACTGTGATAATCAAAGTGCTATTGCTATGACAGGTAATCCAGTTCAACACTCAATGACAAAGCTCATCAGCATTAGGTACCACTTCATAAGGGAACATGTGGATGAAGGTACAGTGGAATTGCACTTTGTTCCAACAGATCAACAACTAGCAGATATCTTCACAAAACCACTATGTGAAGGTACTTTTACAAGATTGGTAAATGCACTTGGAATGGTTTCAGGTTCTTTCTCTAAATATGCTTAGCTTTTGTTCTGATGCATCAGACTTTATGATCAGTATTTACAGATATTACTCTCTTTGTGTATTCTGTGCCTAATTGAAAATTGCTTAAGTACTGATTGTTGTCTGATGTGTACTTTTAAACTCTGATAGTGATATGAATATTTCTGTGATTAGTCAATCCAATGAGGATAACTGTGCTAGATGCTGACCCAGTAGTCTTTAATATGCTAAAGATCCCATGCTTGAAGTAATTGTTTATGTGGAAATCTCTTAACACAAGCAAATTCTGATATTGAGCTTAGTTCAATTTACTTTGTATATCTTATTACTAAGACAAAAACTAGAATAATGCTTCTTATCTGTTATGTTCTGATGTTAGTAAATCTGATGGATGTACTAAGTGCTGATAAACCTCTCTTATCAAAAGAAAAAGGAGAAGAAAAAGGAATAAAAATCGGGTACTCCTTTGAGATCTAGAGTAAAGAATGTGAAAGGGACGACCCAAGTGCATTGCTGGTATTAAGTAATATGCATCAGAAAAGCAAATAAAAATTTTCTTGGTGACTTTTCACACTCTATGATTACTGGAGAAATACTCTGATAATAGCATAAATTCTGATAAGCAGTCGTGACTCACTTACACTGAGAAGCCACAGTAAAATGGAATTTCAAAAGATGCATAAAATGAGCACAAAACAGTTGAGGTAGACTCATGCACGAACTCATTCTAAAGTAGACTTCAGAAATTTGACAGATTTTGAGCAAAGTTCTTAGTTATGCCTTATTTCTAAGATGTACTGAAGTGAATCAGACTTTAATCTTTATCTGATATTTAGCTTACTGCACACACATACACTCCATATGAATGATAAAAATTACTGTGGTGATAAATGATGTTTTAGATGAACAATTTATGTGTCAGATTGCATACATTCTGAGGACATGTTCTGATGAAAGTTCTGATGATTAAGTTCTGAAGAACCAAAATCAGAATTTGTGTGAAGAATTACAGAGATAGGCATTCACTTTTCGAGTTAAGAAATCATGTTCTGATGACTGTTAAGTTCTGATATAAGTCTAAGTTATGATATTAAAACCTAATTTTTTACTTGAATTATTTGTGGTTAAAATCTGAAACAGTCTTGTTTAAATTCAGAATATATTTTGGTGAGATATTAACAGTCACTACAATTTGGGATTAGTGGTACACTTCTATGCACAGTAATATTTACTTATTTCATGTGCGCATTAAATCCTATTTTACACTTCCAATGGCTGTTTTTATTCTCATCAGTCTAGGGAGATGAGGTAGAATTATTTCTACCTATAATCATTAAATTTTCCTTGCGTCTCCTGACATTCCATTGGCTATATAAACCAACATTTCATTCCAGCCAGCACATCTCTCATTTTCTCTCAAACTCTCAAACTCATTTATTTTTCTCTCATCTCCACCATGGTTCATTTCGACTTAGCTCTGAACTATGATACCTTCACTCTCACCATGAGATGTACAGAATGGAAATGGGAATGGCATGTTACTGCCATTCCTGATGAGGTTTGGGACTCAGTTCCCCAAGAGGTTATGACATACCTCTTGTTCTTCTATATGGATTACCATCGCCATGTTGAGCGACTGGAAGAAGAACGGTTGGAAGCTCTCCACCAACAGGAGCGAATCATACGACTCGCTGTTCTTTTTGTTGAGAGCAGGAAGAATAAATAGTTTATGCTCCCTGTTTCTCTTCACCGTCAGCTTTTTCAGGCTTCTTAGCTTAAGACAAAAGCTGTTGATGTTAGGATTTGTAGCTTAGGACAATCTTGTAATTTTGTGATATAATTTAAATTTCATGAAATGTATTTCCTCAATATATTAATGAAATTTTATATTTATGCAAGATGTTGTCTCTGAGTTGTTTGGTATTTTGATGCATTTTTAAATCCTGATTTACCCATATTCTGATGACCGTTTTATCTCTGATACAAATCAAGTTCTGATTCTGACGTGTCAGTACCTGTTTACTTGATTTTTTTTCCGGTCATTCTCTAACTCTTTGTATTCTTACAGGATATTGGACTCACAGTGAAAATGATTTACTAAGTGGGAACAGTTTTAAATTTTAAAATTAAAACTGAACTACCTTAATTAATGGGATTACTTGATAAATGAAACGGTTTTTCCTTGACAACTGCATGTGATAAGTAATGATTACTGTTTTCCCGTGCCCATTAATTATTCTTTACTGCTGCATGTCTGACAGGTTTCCAACGGTTACTTTTTCCACCGTGTATAAGTAAAAGAGAGAGAAGATTGTAAAATCTTTTATTTACTTTCACATTTTATCTCTCTTTCTTTACTTCTATTCTCTCATCTCCTGACATTTTTTTTCATTCAGACATTTTATCAAACACCTTACAGGCAATCTTATTTCTCAATTTTTCTCATGGCACCTAAGGATTTGATTATAGATGGAGCCAAGTTTGTACCCAACAACTATGCTGCAATCTTAAACCATGCTGAAGCTCCATCTGATTTGCACTTTGTGCAAGATCTTCTCGCACACAGTGAGAATGGGTATGCGTTGACCCAGCCTCAAGTCATTTCCAGCCAACAAGTTCTGACGTTCTGGCAGACTGGGCATTTTGATAATGGTGGTGCTACTGGTACTCCAAGCATTATTTTCGAAGTAAATGATGTTGAGCATGTGGTAACTCCTAGAGCAGTTCGTAAAGCTCTACACTTACCAGAAGGATGCATTTTCTAAACACCGAAGGAACCCGTTCTCCAGCAGCTCATGGCCAATTTGGGGTATGAGAAGAGTTTGGCCAAGCTTGGACAGTTGAAAAGAGCACATATCAGAAAGGAATGGAGCTTTTTCTTCGACTGCATCACTAAGGCATTCGGCAATAAGTGTTCCAACTTTGATGCCATTCCTATAATGAGTCAGCACATCGAGTATGCTATTATTCACCAAACTCATTTTGATTTTGCAAGTGTTGTGCTAGGATTTATAGGGGATAGGATGACAGAGGATAGGAATGTAGTATACTTTGCTAGATTATGTCAGCTTATATATACTTTTTGCTGTGCTGATGAACCTCAACTAGCCAGTTCTTTATTTCCACCCTTTAAACTTGCAAAATGGGCTTTTAATGACTTGGTAAATGTTGACCTTAAGAAAAAGGTGGTTAGACCCTTACAGATACCTCAGTCTGTGAAACAGATCCTGGTAAATGCTGATCCTCACACTTACAGATCTGTTTACCCTGATATTCAACCCACCAGCACATCCCAGACACCACAACAACCATCAGAACATACCACACATACACCTCAACCTACTCAACCCTCTATCAGAACACATCTCAAACCTTCACAGATAACTCAACCTTCATCATCAGCACATAATGTGAGGCCTTCATCTTCAAAGCCCAAGAGGACAAAGACTGTACCTCAGACACCACAGAAGAGAAGGAGGATTGTTCAGAGAGATGAGTAAGACAGTGAGGAACAGGTTCCTGTGTCAGAACCTGTTGTCAATGAAGCTGAGAAGGTCTCTTCTCAGAAGGATACTGGAATTGGGGGATCTAAGCTTCTCAAACGGCTTAGAAGGATGTATTTTGATGAAACACCCAAGGAATCTCCATCTTCAAAGAAAAGAAAGAAATAGAGAGCTCATAGGCCAGTTTCAGATGATGAGAAAGCAGCAGCTAAGGAAGGAGATCAGGAATCTCTGATCTCACAAGAGCCAGCATTTGCTGACGCTACTGCATCTCCACCTCCATTATCACCAACTCAAGAAGCTACTACAGATAAAGCATCTACACCACCTGTGTCTCCTGTACATAAACCAGTATCTACTGCAGACCCGGGCACAAGTGCTGAAATTGATATTCACAACCTGGTTGTGCCTGAGGTTCTCTACTTAGAAGCTCCACCAGCTCCATTCAATCCATCAACAACACCAGTTCCTGATGCTAATAATACTCCGGAATTATCTACAACACCTTCTCTGCATCTAGACATTGAAGATCAGATTATAGGTGAGCATCAAAATATGGCTGTTGCTTCTACTAATGATGATCTTTGCAAGAGATTTTCTAAGCTAATGCAGAGTAAGTATAAAATGAGCATGATGGGAGAGTTGAACTATTTTCTTGGATTACAAGCGAGTCAAAGGAAAAATGGTATATTCATCTGTCAATCCAAGTACATTAGAGAACTTCTCAAGAAGTACAATCTGGAAGATTCAACTCCGGCAAAGACTCCAATGCCAAAAACCACTAAACTTGATCAGGACAAAACTGGTAAGAAAGTTGATATCACAAGCTACAAAGGTATGATAACCTCACTACTTTATCTCACAACAAGTAGGCCAGATATAATATTTACAACATGCTTATGTGCTAGATTTCAAGCTAATCCTAAATAGTCTCATCTTATAGCTGTCAAGAGAATATTTAGGTATCTTAAAGGGACTCCAAATCTTGGAATTTGGTACCCTAAAGGTACAGGTTTTAACCTAGTTGGCTATACAGATTCAGATTTTGCAGGTTGTAAGATTGACCAGAAAAGTACATCAGGAAGCTGTCAGTTTCTTGGAAAAAAGTTGGTATCCTGGCATAGCAAGAAGCAGCACTTAGTATCCACATCAACTGTTGAAGCTGAATACATAGTTGCTGGAAGCTGTTGTGTCCAAATCTTGTGGATGAGGAACTAACTCCGGGATTATGGTCTATTGGTGTCAAAGATTCCAATATTCTATGAAAATACGAGTGCCATAGCAATCTCAAACAACCCAGTTCAGTACTCAAGAACTAAACACATTGATATCAAGTATCACTTTATCAGAGAACATGTCACAAATGACACTGTGGAATTACATTTTGTACCCAGAGACATCTTCACAAAACCACTTGATGAAAACACTTTCTCTAAGTTGGTTAGTGAACTTGGGATGTTAAGTCTTTCTAATTAATAAATTAGGAATCAATAACTATAATTTGTCTCAAATAAATCCACTTGTTATTTAATGTCAATATTTTAAGGACATGTGGATTGATGTGTCATTATTTATTTCTCGTATTTCAAATATTTGTGCACTTAAATCTAATTGATAAATACTTTAGCACACTTATATTGATAAATTGTTTGAAAATAATTCAATCATAATTGGTTAAATTATGAGTAAAAATTGCCGCATAATTTTGATCTAACTAATTGAGAATTTATCAGTTCAATGATAAAAGATTCAATAGTAATAAATCAAAGTTGTGATTTATTAATTTTAGTGAACTCTGAATTATTTAATATTTCAAGGGGTTCATTAAAATTAATTTGATAATGGTAGCATAATTTATATCATAAAATTACAATTTTATCAAGTAAACGTTAACAGTTGTATAATGATGAATAAAATTATAAATTATCAATGAAATGGATTCTAAATAATTCAATATTTAAAGAATTCATTTATTTGATATTTTAAATTGCAGCACAATATTTATTTTAATTTTATTACTATTTTTCTGAAAAGAAGAATTTTAATAAAATAATAAACATAATTATTTGTAAAAATAAAAAGGTTAGATATTCAAATATTTTTTCTAACCTGCGACTCTATTTACTGGTTGCAAGTTAGAAATTAGAAATTTTCTGTCTCCTAACATGCGACGTTTTTTAATGGTCGCAAGTTAGAAATCAGAAATTTTTTATCTCCTAACCTGCGTTGTTTACTAGTCGCAAGTTAGAAATTAGGAATATTCCATTTCCTAACCTGCGACCTTGTTTACTGGTCGCCAGTTAGAACTTGGTATATTCTATATTCTAACCTGCGACCTTTGTTAACTCATCGCAAGTTAGCACTTAAAATATTTCTAAGTTTCTAACCTGCGACCTTACTCTTAGTCGTAGGTTAACACTTAACCTTTTTATTTATTTTTTATTTTTTTCTTTCAGTCTGTATATTTATATATATAATTTCAGTCACAACTTAAGCATATACACACAACACAGTTTGAAGAGATAGAAGAAGACAAAGTTTTTGTTAGATTAAAATACTACCAAAACTCTGCCCAAATTTCATTTGGATTATAAATTAGTGTTGCCCATAACTGGATCTTTCCATTGACTGTAAAATCTAGCTTTTTCACCGGTTGAAAAGAGTGATCAGCTGTTGTGCTCACTTTGCTTAAGGCTCTGTTTGGCTAGTACCCTTTAATCAATTAATTAACTAAGTTATTTGTCTCTCTAGGGTTTGTTAGTAATCGCTTATTATTCGATATTTTGTGTGATTGATATTAGTTAATTGCTTTAATTTTCGTGCTCAATCAATTTGTTTTCTAATCCGAATTTTATTCTCATTTTTTTAAAATGGGAGATAATATTAAGATTTTAAAAACAAAATTTATCTCAGTTATAAAACGTGATCCAACTCAGTCAGGCGATTTTGAGAATGGATTCGTTTTCTAAACGAGCATTCGATTGTGCATTATGCTTTGGTTACTAATGTCCAACTGAATATTGAGCTCCTCAGACACATTCACAGTACATCACAAGACATATCAGATGACAACAGACTAGGATTCTCATTTCTCGTTGGTGATGAAACAATACAAATCACCAAGAATGACCTTAATGAACATCTACAACTTCCTCGAAATAATTTTGATTTGTCACCAGATGAAGAAGAATTGATTACTTTCTTCAGAGACATCCACAATACCATGCCAAATGACACATTTCCCAAACACTTCAATAAGAGCCATCTTAAAAAACCCTGGAACTTATTCTTTAGTATTCTATCCTTCTGTCTGTCTCCCAAGATTGGTGGATTTCATGGAATAACATAATTTATGAGGGTAGTTGGTGTAGCTGTTGCTAGTAATCTTTGAATCGATTTTGGGCAGATGTTTATGAGAGAAATTCCGAAGAATCAAGCTCAACACCAAGAACACATTCTCTATGTCAGGTTTCTCCAGATTGTTCTAAATGGCAAGCTCACAAAAGCTCAGAAAGAAACAGTTCTCAGTGAAGATATGGAACCATCTGTAGAATTGACCTCCAAACCGGTGGCTACCCTGATAAGAAAGACTCTTTATTCTAACAACCCCATTAATGTGACAGAATTCATGCAAGAATTCTTTGACTCCATTGCTGAAGCACCTGTCTTTGAGTCTGAAGGAGATCAAGTCCTTGAGAATCAAGACCTTGATGCTGTGAATGAGGATGTTGCAGGAGCAGAGGCTGAACATGAAGCAGATCCTCTGTGGCGCCCTCCAAACCCGGGTCAGAAGTTTGGGGTCCACACACACACCTTATTTATAACCTGCTTATAACAATAATAAAGATAACAATAATATGCAGTGACCCTACTTACCAACTACCACGGACCGCAATAGGTTAAAGTATGCACACAAGCCAAACACATCTACTTATATTACAAACCGTTCAAATCCCAACCATTCAAACTCAAACTGAGTATTAAACATTATTACAAACTTTTACAAACTTAATTTATTCCAAAAGAAGCCTACTAGCTCAGCTTCCTCAATCTTAATCCCTAGCTCTCGCGCTAGACTAGGGATCCTTCCTACCAACTGGTTCCTTTTTAACTGGAAAGAATATAAACAACATCGCACAAATGAGCTAACTAGCTCAGCAAGTCACAATGACAAAACTGAGAATAATGATCATCAAGTGAATATGGTTATGATATCAAGTGAACAGTGGATTATGATTTAGAATTGGACATTATACTTCTTTTATTTTAAAATCAAGGTTAGGCTGCTGATCAATCACGCACTAACCCCCGAGCAAAGCACACAGCATTGCTCTAACTACTGGATCCAAGGCACACATTGACCTAACTTGACCATTATATGGCCTGACCACGAATCTGGTCCACAATTTTATAAAAACAATCCAATTCTAACATAATAACAAAATGAACAATAATAAACAATAACCAGAATCATTAACAACAGTGAATGCTTAACAATAAAAGGGTTTCAATCCTTGTACGGATCTACAAGGTAACTTCAAAGCTTGGATGTTGGGTAATGAAAGAATTGGATAACAAAGGAATCAACATTTCAGGGTTTCAAAGATTTGGTCTTTCGAAGCATAAAATACAAAGGGTTGAGTATATAAGTAATTCAGTCCAATATTTGGTATTTAGTTTGTATGTATTTGTAGAGTAGTATCGTAGATTTGTG
Organism: Apium graveolens; assembly: GCF_009905375.1. Classification (NCBI taxonomy): domain Eukaryota; kingdom Viridiplantae; phylum Streptophyta; class Magnoliopsida; order Apiales; family Apiaceae; genus Apium; species Apium graveolens. The sequence goes on along the minus strand of NC_133655.1, from coordinate 135,760,902 downwards.
GTTCGTGTTTGGGTATTCAATAATCAATGGCTTAGAAAGAATAAGGTTTATGGCTCAAGAACAATAACTGGAATCAAGATTTGGGTTTTAGTGCTTCAAAGCACTTGCTATATCAACAAGACTATTAAGTACTACAATATCTCGAGAAAGTTCAGAGCACTTGCCTGGTATTAGCTTATTACACTGCACTCGCTTCCAATCTCAATCGTCTTACTCCTCAACTACCTGTTTCCCTTTCCTACGTCTTCCCTCTTCTGCTCACATATCATAAGCATCTATCAATAGTTGACTCATAGGATTCTATTCAACACATACTTTTATCTACCCTTCGTTTTACCCAAATCCGATTAACGAATTGAAAGTTATGCAATAATCAAGTAAACACCGAATATATAGACCGATAGTCAATCAACAGGTCATGTATATCATATAATACATCACGTAATCAATGATATATCATTTATAAAGAACTCTCGGGTCATAAATAGGCTTTCGGTTATTTAAAAATTATTTTTAAAATATTTTTCGGAATTAAAACGGGTCGTTGGATCAATTTCGGGTTAATAAACAGGGTTCGATTAACCAATTCTGGCTTCGAAATAATTTTATAATAATTATCGAGCCTTGAAAATAATTTAGAATAATATTTTAAAGCTCGAAACTATTTTTCCGAATTTTTAAATCATTTTTAAATAATTAAACCTAATTAAATAATTAGTTAAAATCAATTAATAATTAATTAAATCAATTAATCAATTAATTTTCGAATTAATTGACCAATTAATCAATTAAAGATTAACTGAAATTAATTAACTAATTAACTCAGATTTGTTTTTGAATTAAAAATAATTTTCGGAATTAAAATACAAATTTTTTAGAATTTTCAGAAATTAAAAATGAATTTTTATAATAAAAATAAATAGGAAATATGATTTTTAAACATTTTTAAAACAGGAATCCAATTTTTGCAAAGCCTGGAAACTTCAGGGACCTAAATTCATCATCTCCAAAAGTACAGGGGCCTGTTTGCAATTTTACAAACTCCCACCGTCGACTCGCCGGAGTGTGGCCGGAGAACACGATTCCGGCCACCTCAGGCCACCAAACTATCCAGAATTAATCTACAAGTTACCAGCAACTTATACATGCAATAAAAATTCAATAATCATCCCTGTCCTGGCCGAAAAATGGCCAAGAACATCGCCGGTTTCCGGCGAACATCGTAAAACTTAAAACTCAACTCCCTTCAATTCACTAATCCTCCGTTAACGACCTATATACCAATCGATTGCAAATTTCATAAGGAACACAATCCACTATAAATCAACAGCTAATAACCCCTGAATCAAAACCCCCCAAATTTCGATTGAAAACATTCATACGGGTTATAAACCCTAATTTTGAAATTCGAAAATCAAACTCAAATTTGAACATGTTATTGAACTCCAAATCAGACGTATAATATATCAAAATCATCAGGAAAACAAGCTCTACAACATGCAATCATCAAATCATATAAATAACCATCCGAACAAAAATTTATATTTTTAATCAAAATAATTCGAAAATAAATAAAAATATATAAAATCAACCTTTGATTCTGCAGTAAAATAGGTTATGGAATCTGATAGAGCTCTTCAAGACCTTCAAATCTGGTACTCGAGCTTTTCAAACAAAGATCAATAACACCTTCAAAAGTTGGTTTGATTCTTGGAACAGTTTATGAATATATGATTTTTCTCTGTAAAATTATATAATTATCTGTCTGCAAATGATTTTGATACGAAATAAAATAGATAAAAGGCTATTTATATTTACGGAAAATTAGTATCCCGTTGGATCATTCCGGATATAAAACGGTACGTTTATTTATAAAAACTGATCCAAACGGTATCGGTTTTCGGGATAATTATCCAAACCAGTACAATTTGTACTGCGGTCTTGGTCTCAGCGCCTGGTTACACGTATTACGAAGTGATAATTGGGATAGTTTAATAAAAAGCTCCCGTTTATCGAAAATACGGGTTTTATTGATTTACCGAAACGAATATTGTATCGAAAATGTTGCGCCGGGACCCGCGCAGAACAAACCGTACGCCGGATCGAAAAAGTCCAAACATGGAATATGCTCGGAATATTACAATTAGGTTAGGAAGGAGTTCTCGGAAGAGTTTCGGGTTCCAAAAAGTAACATCGGATGACGTCGGTTGGTTCCCGTTTTTATAAAATAGATTTTAAATACTCGGAAAAAGATTTTATAAATTTCATATGATCCTTATAAATCCATAAATCAACATAAAAATAATTAGGAAGATATGACAATTATCTATATTTTATTTTAGACATATAAAAATTAAAATACTCAATTAATATTTTTTTTATATATCCAACCACTGATAACACGTAACAATTAATTTATAGAATAGATACTGAACACAGATAATAATTATTTAATAACAAAAATAATTACACGATATATCCCGGATATTACATCCTCGGCCTAATCCTGATGCTCAATCAATGAATGTTGACCAAGAACCTGTAGTTGCTGAAGAGACATAAAAGGTTTCCCAACCTGAAGCTGCTGGACATCAAGTAGAAGTTGAGCCAAATCAATTAGAAACAAATATTTACAAGCCAGACTTTACAGGTATGAATGAATCTTCAATGAGCACTACTTTTGATGATTTAATTGATTTTGATTCACTTAATCTTGCTGAATTTCACACACAACTTGCTCAAGAGTAATTACTATCAGGAGGAAATGAGTTTATTTTCCCACAAATTTATAACCACCCTCTAGAGCCAATACACACATCTCAAAATCTCTTAGCCCAAACCCTGGAGTTTAGTGATCCTATGAGTGTAGAGGGAGAAACTGTACACGATGTACCAAATAAGGAAGGTACGTTGAGTGAACCCACAGCTCTGTCTCCAATGAAGCAAAGCAGTATCCCCCTGAGACAACTGTAACCTCTCATGTATCTTCCCAAAAGGATACAATGGTTGAAAAGGCACATAAATAGTTACTGGTGTTATTCCCAAACAATCTAACAAAGAATTACAGAAGGGGGGTTGAATGTAATTCTGGCTTCTTTCTACTATGAATAGATATAGATGTGTTTGATTTAGCAATGGTGCGTAATGAAAGTAGTAAAGAAATCAAATCACAAAGTAATTAAATACAAGTACTTAAAAACTTTCTGGTGGATTGAACTTTTCCACCAGAGATATATATTAAGAAGAGAACTCCGTGTTACAATATTGTACACAGCTGCTTACAAGTTGAACTCATAAGAACAGAGAAATTCTTTACAGATTTTGCTTTATCTATTTCTCTGGTAATTACTTACTAACTTAGATAAAATTCTACTTGCTGCACTTGGTTTATATATCACCAAGTTACATGATAAAAAGACAAACAATTAAGATAAAGTATTTCTAGTCTAATTCTCATACTTCTTCATTTCTCAATCCAGCATCTTTGAATATCTTTCAGTTTAGCAGGGAAATGAAAATGCTTCTTTGTTCTCTAAAACCTGTAATTAGGCTGCCACATTCCATTTGTATACAATCAACGCATGTGACTATCAAGTCACTATCAATTGCTCTTTTGAATTTGTTCATCCGTTGAAACTTCATTGGATCATCCGTTGAAACTATGGTTGATCATCCGTTGGAACTTTGGTTGATCATCCGTTGAAACTTTGTGAAACATCCGTTGAAGCTTTAGTTGATCATCCATTGAAGCCTAGTGAAACATCCATTGAGACTGTCTTCTTGGCAGTTAACTCCATTTCATTTATACAGGATTACAAGGCATCTGATATTTACAATTAACCAACCTATCTTGTATATCAATCTAGTAGTCAACATGACTTAAGCATTCTACAACATCTAGTTCACTAAGGCATTATGATATGGAGAAATATTCTACTAAACTTATTATTACATAAGCTACTCTTTTAACGAATGTTTAAGTGATCATCCGTTGAAAGCTACAAAATTTATTAAATAAAATCTACTAATTGTTTTGTTTAGCTTATCATCAAGTTCACAACATATTTCTAACAATCTCCCCCAATTTATGTCTACTGGAATTGTAGCCATAAATTAAGAGAAACTTGATAATAACAAAGCACTCTATGAATACAGATTAAATCATAGTAAATAAAATTTACAAGTGTTGCAGTTTATTTAACAAACATAAAGAGGAGGGTTTGTAGAGAATCTCACATGCCATTTTCAAGGTACTCCTTTAGATTGAGCAAATTTAGCTTATTTTCTTGACTATCTGAACTTCTTTCCCAACTACGCATTGTTTTCTTCAATCTGGTATTGGAGTTGCTTGTAGAACTCAAATTTATCTCCATTTATCTAATCCAACTTCTTTTGCATCTCCATGAGAGTTTCATTACTTGAAATCTTTAGCTGATCTTTCAATCTGAAGAATCTTCTGATGCATTTTTCATCCTTGAACTCCATTATCGAGTATGGCCTCAAATGCACCCTTTCTCCAGTAAAAGGAATTGTTAATATTCTTGGGAGTGCATTTGGTCCTCACCAGCTATTTCTTATCTCCTCAATCTTGTTTAGTACCATTTTCTTGGCAACTATGTTGAATCCAAAGTTCTTCTTGATTGAGGAGAAGGTAGTCACCAAAGTAGAATAACCTTCATTGAGAATTCTGTGAAGGGGCCAAGTCATCTCTTTTCCACCCTTGTACCTGAAGACTAATCTTTCTGGAAGATGTTTGTAAGCATCAATGGCTCTGACTTCATCTATCTCTTCCAGATAAAGATTTAAGTCTGAGAATTCTTTAATATCACAAATGAAGAGTTGATCTCCCTTGTTAACAGTTGGTTTGGGTGTGTCTAGTGATTTGGATTGAAGTTCGACAAGCTTTACCTTCTTGATAGCTCTTTTATTTGTCTTTCTTGGCTTGACTTGGATTGGAATGTTTAGATCAGGAAGAGGCAGGCTGTCCCAATCTATAGGTTCATCCTTGGGAATTACAGGTTCACCATGGAAATTTATGTTAGGATCAACCTTGAATTCAGCCTCCTTCAGTGTAGGTATGGCTGATTAGCTTGAAGTGGTAGATTGGATTGGCATGTATTCTTCCATATCATCATTGAAATCCAGCTTCCTCTTGGATGAGAGCTTGTATCTAAATTTCCTGGTCTGCTTTGGCTTTTCTTGCTTTCCTTATATTAGATTCTCAATTGTCACAGTAGGCAAAACAGCTTCTGTGATTGCAGGCTTCTTGGCTAGGTTTTTGGCATCTAAAGCAGCTTGCTTTTATTGTTATTTGAGCCTCACTTTTTTTCTTTCTTAGCATTTGCAAATTATGGATGTCCAACCACCACACGGATCATTTTCCCATTCCTGTAGATTTTGGCTATTATCTTCTTTAAGACTGAGTCTCTAGGATCTTTAAAGAAAGCTATGGACCTTCAAAGCAACTTCTTTTCATCTGGCTTAGGGGTTTCATATATTAGGTTCAATGGATTTTTGTCTGAGTTCTTTGGATAGTTTCTCTTTGGCTAAAAAATCATATTGGCCTTTGAACAAGTATACTAGAGCCATTAACATTTCTATAAAATAAAGTTTTATGAACAGTACCTCTTGTGAAATGATTTTCTAAGAGAAACTTTGATAAAGTGTCATACCAGGCTTTAGGTGCTTACTTCAGTCCATTAAGTGCCTTCAAAAGATAGCAGACATATTCTGGAAAATTTGGATCTTCAAAACCAGGAGGCTGACTGACATGGACTTCCTCATCTAAATCTCCATTCAGAAAGGCACTCTTGACATCCATTTGATAGACCTTGAAATTGGCATGGACTGCATAGGCTAAGAAAATTTTGATGGCTTCAAGTCTTGCAACAGGAGCAAAAGTTTCATCAAAATCTATTCCTTCTTATTAATAATAGCCCTTAGCAACTAATCTAGCTTTGTTCCTGACTACTATTCCATTTTCATCCATCTTGTTTTTGAATACCCACTTGGTGTCAATAGGATTCTTTCCTTTAGGCTTGGGTACCAGCTTCCAAACTTTATTCCTTTCAAATTGGTTTAGCTCCTCCTGTATAGCTAAAACCCAATCAGGATCCAATAGAGCTTCTTCTACCTTTTTAGGTTCTTCCTGAGATAGGAAGCTGCTATACATACATTGTTCTTAAGTTGCTTTCCTTGTTTGCACTCTTGAAGATGCATCACCAATAATTATTTCAAAAAGGTGATCTCTAGTCCATTTTCTCTATTGTGGTAGATTAGATCTAGATGAAGAGGCCTCATAGTTGTCTTGATGTGTGACTGAGTTTTGATTAGTAAGAACTCCCCCTGAGTTTGTGAATCTTTGACTTGAAGTTGGGGTTATTTCTGCTTGTGATCTGAATTAGCTTTCAACTCCTATTGATGGATCAACGGATGTTGATCTTTGCTTTTCGATGAATGATGCAGATTGTCTTTCGATGGATAATGCACTTGGTCTTTCGATGGATGATGAGTTATCTGCTTCATTAGTTATAAATTTTTCTGCATTATCTTTAGATATGATTTCTTGATCACTTTCATCATCACTATCATCACAAATCATCTCAATATTATCAAATTTTAGGCTTTTATGGAAATCTCCATCTCGCAGTCCTTCAATCTTTTTATCATCAAACACAACATGTACAGATTCCATAACAATGTTGGTTCTGAGATTGTAGACTCTGTATGCTTTTCCAACTGCATATCCAACAAAAATTCCCTCATCAGCTTTGGCATCAAACTTTCCATGTTGATCAGTTTGATTTCTTAAGATATAGCATTTACAGCCAAAGACATGAAAAAAGTTTAATATTGGCTTCCTATTCTTGAACAATTGGTAGGGTGTCACGCATTTTTCTTGATTAACCAAAGAGATATTCTGAGTGTAGCATGCAGTATTTACAGCTTCTGCCCAAAAGTATATTGGTAACTTTTATTCTTCTAGCATTGTTCTTACAGCTTCAATAAGAGATCTGTTCTTCCTTTCCACCACTACATTTTATTATGGGGTTCTTGCTGCTGAAAACTCATGCATGATCCCATTCTCTTCATAAAACTCATGCATGATCTCACTGGCTTTATCTATGGATTTTAGAAAATATGTCCAAGAGAACTATGAGAAATCATCCACAATTACTAGGCAGTATCTTTTCCTTGAGATGGACAATATATTGACTGGTCCAAATAAATCCATGTGCAGTAGTTATAAAGGTTCTTCAATTGTTGAGTCAAGCTTCTTTCTGAATGATGCCTTGATCTGTTTTCCTTTTTGACAGGCATCACACAGTCCATCCTTTAAGAATTTTACTTGTGACGCCCTCCAAATCTGGGGTCTAGATTTTGGAGTCACTGACTGATAAACCATGACATAATAGGCACAGCAGAATAATATAATAAATATGACCCCTTGCATGCAACTGGATCGATCACATATTATAGTATGAAACAAGCATTAAAATAAACCAAATGTCATTACAACCCATAAGTCTAATTAATTTTATAGACTATTCAAATTTTATTAAAACCTCTAGACTAGCCAAGCGTCCCAAACAGTCTACCTTGAAAACACACCAAACTATTTACAAGCACACAACTCCTGGTCAAACCTGGAACTCAAGCCTGCTCTAACTTAGCTGGAAGATCAGAATAATAAACAAGTATGAGCGAAGAAATGCTTAGCAAGCGATATGTAGTTTATAAGTGAACAACAATAACAATATATGAGTAAAACCAGAACCTGAAATAAACTTTAAAGTTTAAGCGACATTTTAACAAAACACAATTATGTACTATGCTGTTCCTAATGATCAGTCATGAAACAGCACCGGTATCCCGCATCCATACCGTAAATATAGGTATCGGTATCCCGCAGCCATACCGTACCTATTGGATATCCATAAAAAGGCATATATTCGCCTTGCAAGGTATTACACTTTCGTATAATAGCTCATGTTGGAGCGGTGCCTCGGCCTCTTACGCTAACCAATAACCATTTTACAAAACAATTTTGATTAAAGGAGTCATATCAATGACCTCCTTATATATTTAACTCCCCATTTCACATGGTCCGGAGTTATCTCAACAATTGATTGCGAAATAACTAGAACAATTAGTTATTCGCTAACCTCATCACAAAGTTTCACTGTATAGAGTATATCTGGATAACATAGTTATTCACTACCTATCAAATCAAAGGATTTGTTCTAGCAGAACGATTACTGGAATAAAAGGATTCCAATAATCAAATGATTGTTGGTATCTACTGTACCACAAGAATATTTATAAACAGTTCTAATATTTTGAATATATAAAACAATAAACTATTCTGAATTTAGAATAGGGGAGAAAACTTGTCTGGTATGCTTGATAACTTCTTACTATAATTCTGGCTTATAACTGCTGGCTACCGACTCCATCTAACACTTGATTGCACTCATTGCTATTCGATTCTATAAACAAAAGGACTATCTTAATTGACAGAACCAAACTCAACCGACGTAACTATACGTCTTGAACTATACCCGATCGTTTATAACTAATCATGGCATTTTAAAACTGTAAACATATAGCATGCATATCACGTAACACATAATCATGTTATTCATATAACACGTAATCACTTATTTCATGCAGCACATAAGTCATATTGTCAAAGTGCCCGTTTGGGAAATATTAAAATAAGTAACTTATGACTTAAAATTAATAAGTGATTTAAAAGTGATAAGTAGATGAATAATTATAAGTTATATAAGTGTTTGGTTAATTTTATTTATAAGTCAATTTTTTTTAACTTATATGAATTAAAATAAATAATTTTTAAATATGATTTTCTTAATTCGTGACTTTTATATTAACTTAACATTCAAAAACATATATTTAAAAACTAAAATTAATAAAAAAGTGAAAAATCAAACTAAGTTGAGAAAAAGTATGTCGTTACTAAAATTTAACTTATCAACTTATAAGTTGTAAATTCAATCTTATAAGTTGGGTCGACAAACAGTCTGAGATAAGTACTTACGGGATTATAAGCCAGAAGTAGCTTATAAGTGGGAAGATAAACAGGCCCAAAATATAAGTTTCAGAACGTTCAAAACTGAAATCAGGTCAATAACTGCATTTATCGATCAGATACCGACTAAGAATGACTCGCAAATTAAATGATCTTGCTATACAAAAGAAATTAGGTCTCAAAAGTATTTTTATTGAAAACGGAATATTTTTCTAAGTCTATACGCGTTCGTTTCGTATTAAACGGACGAACGGTTTATTTATTATGAATAAAATATGAATAAATGGGAATAAATCAATTAATAATAATATTAATTAATTTTTAAATACCAAAATATAGTTTTTAAAAGTTTAAAAATAATTTTTAGGAATTATTTGAATTAATTATAAATAATTTACATTTCATTTAACTATTTATAAATAAAATTAATTGATTAAATAAATTAATCAATTAATTAAATTCATAAATAATTACCTAAGATAAATTATAAATAATTAAATCAAATTGGATTTTTGAAAATGATAAAAGAAAATAATTTTTGGAATTTAAAATAATTAAGTAAATAATTTTTAGAATTTACAATAATAACTAAATGATTTTTAAAATAAAAGAAATGATTTTTAGAAAATAGAAATGAATTTTGATTTAAAAATAAAAAGAATTTACCAGAAATAGGTTTCAGGTTGGGGATTTGGGATAATTTGGATCAAACCCGGGTTATTAAACTGGGTTACGAAGAACACGGTCGGGTCCGGGTTGAACACCAGCCGGTTTCTGGAATAAGCCCTAATTCCGGCGGGTTCATGCCGGACTCCGGCGAGTCCCAAAACCTGCCCAAACGCAATCGTTCGATCTCGTTTTACATGCCTGCATATTTGGTATCAACCCAGAAACACCTTAACAACAACATCAACAAGCATCATTCACTGGAATGATTTCTCTGGCCAAAAACCGATCATCCCCGATCCAATTTCCGGCCAAAACCCGAATTCAATCATTTCTCAACCAAAAATCACATTTGAATTATCAAAACGAAGCCCAAAAACTGTACAATCTATTCACGGGTTCAACATCAACCAACAACCTCCTAATAATCCAAAAACTTGAAATCAAAAACAAGAAAAATAAGAACTTCGACTTATACTAAAACATAACCAAAATCAACAAAATTATATACTAAATCGACTCTCGTGAACTCAGAAACAATAATCAATCAACCAAATCATCAAATAATCCTTCTATAATCAAAATGAATTTAGACAATAAACTTGAAAAATCAAATTTACAAAATAGTGCACCTCGATTTGTAAAATTGATACCAATAGAACGGGCTCGTTGAGAGGATGATTTTGATTACTAGAACACTCGATTTGGTTTCTTGGATAGTCCAAAATCATTGATCAAAGGTTGGACAAGAATTTTCACCACCAAAAACTATGTTCTTGAATTTTCTGAAAATAAAATAAAAATAAAAATAAAATAATGTAATCTGCTATTTATATTATCTGAGAAATAACTACCCAAAAATCAAATAAGGGTGTTTTATCTTTTAATTAGAATAATTAAGCCCCAAAATAATAATTATGGGGAATGATTTTAAAAGCAATAAAATATAAAATAAATGTCAAAATTCTCCAAAATTTGTGAATAATTCAAAAATACAAAAATAATGGGTATTTGAAATACGTATAATTCTATAAAAATAAAAACGTAAATTTTGTGGGCTTTGACGTCCCGATGGGGTCCCGGTCCGTTGATTTTTGAAAAACTGAAACGATTCCTAAATTAACAGAAAACCCCGAAAACACATAAAATACATTCAAATGCACATAAAACGAGATAAAACGAGTACCTCGACAAAGACGTTAATAAACACGCGTCCAAATTGCAGATCGATTCATATAAATACACTTTAAACATGTATTAATTAATCAAAAAAAAAATTTGGTCCTTGCGGGGCCACATATATCAATTATAACACGTAAAATCATGGCAATAATCATTTTCAACTCATAAAACACATTATATTTATTTATTTAACACAAATATTCACATTATTTTCCTGGATATTACATCCTTCCCCCTTTCCTTTCTTCCCAAATCTGGATAAACCTTTCCAAGGTGAAACCTTTAATAGCACTGCTTCTCCATCTTGAAATTCCATATCCTTTCTAGCAGGATCAGCATACTTGCGTTGACGATCTTGAGCTGCAACTAATCATTTTCGAATTGGAGATCTGCATCTTCTTCCAGTCAAAGCTTCGTAAGGTGGCATTCCAATACTGGCATGATAACTATTGTTATAGGAGAATTCAACCAATGGCAAATGTTCATCCCAACTTCCTTAAAAATCTAGAGCACATACTCTCAGCATGTCTTCAATAGTCTGAGTTGTCCTTTCACTTTGACCATCTGTCTGCGGATGATACACGGTACTCATGTTCAGCTTTGTTCCGAGACAATCTTGAAAACTTCTCTAAAATCTTGAATTAAATTAAGGAACTCTGTCTGAAACTATAGATACGGGAACTCCATGTCGAACCACAATCACCTTTAGGTATAAATGAACCAATTTATCCAATGAGAATCTTTCGTTGATAGGCTGGAAATGAGCTGACTTAGTCAATCTGTCAATAATAACCCAAATAGCATCATGATTTGCCTTGGTCCTCGGTAATCCCACTAAAAAACCCATCACAATATGTTCCCACTTCCATTTTGGAATATCCAATGGCTGTAGCAGTCCACTGGGCCTTTGATGTTCTGCTTTGACTCGCTGTCAAGTGTAACACTTACTCACCCATTCAGCAATTTCTTTCTTCATACTTGGCCACCAAAAGTTTTCTCTTAAATCTCTGTACATCTTCGTACTTCCAGGATGAATTGAATATCTGGAGTTGTGAGCGTCTCGAAGAATTTCATCTTTCAGTTCAGCCACATTGGGTATCCAGATTCTGGAAGAAAATCTTAATATCCTTTTATCATCCTTTTGACTCCCTATCTCTTATCTTGCTAACTTGTCTCGTTCATGGCTCAATAATTCTTCCTAACATCTTCTTATTTTCTCCAACAATTCTGGTTGAAAAGACATTGCACACAACATATCTGTAGACATACTTGAAATACTGACCTCTATTTCAAGCTTCTCAAATTCCTTGATCAATTCCTCAGATGAAATGATCATATATAACCTTTCTTTCCTGCTCAGAGCGTCTGCCACCACATTTGCTTTCCATGGATGATAGTTGATGGTATAGTCATAGTCCTTGATCAACTCTAAACATCTCCTATGTCTCATGTTCAGCTCTTTCTGGGTAAAGATATACTTTAAACTCTTGTGGTCTGTGTAGATCTCACACTTTTCTCCATAAAGATAATGCCTCCATATCTTCAATGCAAACACTATGCAAATCATGAGTTGGATACTTCTCTTCATGTGGTTTCAACTGTCTTGAAGCGTAGGCTATCACTTTGTCATGCTGCATCAGAACACATCATAATCCGTTGTACGACGCGTCACTATAGATCACGAAGTTTCCTTGATTATATGGTAAGACTAGCACCGGAGAAGATACTAATATGTTCTTTAATTCCTGGAAACTCTCTTCACACTTCTCGTCCTATTCAAACTTCTTGTTTTTTCTGGTAAGCTTTGTCAAGAACGTATGTGGAGCCCCAAAATCCGGGGTCAAGGATCTAGGAGGCCACGCCATCTTGAATGCTATATAACACTTATCTCGTATCACAATATATAAATACTCACACTTTTACAACCCCACACTTATCACACACACACTTATAGGTTATTGTCTTGGAAACGAATCATTCATTACTAGAGTAATTCAATCCATAAAGTGATAATTATTACAATCCAAAAGTAATTAAGTCTTACCGCGAAAATAACCTTTAAGTAAGGTTAGTCCGTCGGCCAAATATTCATTTCTTATTCATTATCTTACATAAGTCATACTTGTAAATAAGCCGGACTAAAAATAACTGAAAACCAATCCAGCTTATTCGATCTACCTGAGGTACAACACCAAACATCCTACGGAACAGCTGGCCATTTCCTGGCTATGAGTTTCATGATAGGCATCTTGATTCATTGTTGTGTTGTGTCAATTTAAGAAAATAAGTGTGAGCTATAATGCCCAGCATAATAATATACAGTATAAAATGACTGTATGATAAACTCAAGTATAATGCTATATATGATAGATGCATTTTATTAAAAATAGTTTTCCTTGGTGATACACACCTTCTTTTTGAAAACAATCCTTTAGTGGATTTATTATCCTGCGATTACGGTATTGCATCACAATTCCAATTGGAAGAATTTTAGGACATTCACTAGAGCCACCGCATACGATGATCAGTCATACTACGGAAATTGTAACCTTTTCTACATGTAGAGGGACTACTTCCTTACTCCCGGTTGTCACCCTAGCCGCATTCGGGCTTTATATGCTTCCCCATTCCACCCGGGTATGTTTTGCATACTTCGTATGTCCTTCAGTACACATGGTACCTTCTCATACGGAAAATTAATATAGCAGTCTCCCCGGTCCACGAAGTACTGGATCTGTACCCCTCCTTTGTCCTTTTAATAATCCTATCATATACTTGGAATCATCAAACTATATCAAAATTCCCCAAGCGTTTTGCTTGTTGATAGGCACAGTTTATCTCATATATATATATATATTTATATATATGTACTTATGAAAGTTTTCGGAGGAAGTACTAAGGATGTGAGTTAAACGTTGTCAACAGATAAATAAATAAGGGGGAGAGTTTCCTTTGAAACTATATTCAAAATATATAAAATATGTCGAGATAATATTCTCCGACGATCTGAAATTATTCGAATGATTTTTCGAAAATCAGAAAGTAATTTAAATCAGGTTTTATGATTTTTAAATCATATTAAATCATTTAATAAATAATTATCAATTAAATAATAATCCTTAAATAATTAAAACTCGAATAATTATACTTTAAAAGAATATTTGAAATAATATTCCTCAATTAATTTATGTTTAAGAAATTTTAAAGTAATCTTTAATAATTAATCGAGTTTGAAATAAATAATCATTGGATAATAATTCTCCTATTTTAAATGAATAAATGAATTAATATCCATCATTAGGGTATTTTAAATATAGTTGAGGGAATACGATTTTTGGAAATCGTTTTAATAAAAGTTCGAGGTATTTAATGTTTCGCAAGTGGACGTCGAGTCCCTTGGAACACAACTACTACGGACTTTAATCGTCCTAAAATATCACCGGAATGATTCCCGGGTTTTTATTTTAAAATCTCGACCGACTCTCGGTCTTATAATTATACGTCACGCTCGTGGCGGCGTTAAACATTCTACGGCATATACATATCGTGCAACATCGCTACATTATATGAAAACTCAATTACTTAGTATCATGGCAAGCATGACATTTATGCAAGTAATAGTAAAATAATCCTTTCACAACACAATAGTATATGGAGTTGGGTTCTTAAACTTTCCTGGGTATCTCGAGGTGGAGGATGCTCTAGGGTCCGCTCGAAAATCTATAACCATAAACAGAAACCGTTTCGTTGGATCCCGTTCTAATTTAAGGCGACTCGTACTCATATGCTACTTATTATTCGTTCTCTCACTTATTTTACCCTTATTATTCCTTTAAGTACTTATTCATGTCACGGTCGCTTCCTTTTCTAAGTACCTTATGTCCGTTTATATTTTCATCATCGGCTCCGCTTATGAATTCTAACGGCTTTCTAATCGCGCGGTCTTGGTTCCGATATTTTTATAAAATTGAAAATCATTATTTTAACTTGAAACTTTTATACATTTAAGGAACTCTATTTACTACTCTCTGTAAAATTTTCATGATTTATGAACATTTTTAAGTCGATCATTTCTATTTCCAAAGTTCGTAATTCGTAGCAGTTTTTGTCGCGTAAATTACTTTTGGTAAAACGGTCATAACTTTTGATCCGTAAATCGGAATCAAGAGATATAAGCGCCTAAATGATCCTTATAACATTTTCTATCATAATAAAGTGTTATTTTTCAAGAAACTACACTTTATATCTTCGAAACTTTATGCAGAAACTTAATATTATGTTTTGTTCATTTTAGCGAGATTACGATTACGATACGAGTTTCGTTTACGCCTTACTTCTCTATACTACCACCAACAATCATCAAATCATCATCATCACACTAACTACTCTCAAGAAAATCATGTTCTTGAGGCAACAATCATCAACCTTAAATTTACGTAACTAAATATCAAGATTACAACAAATCATTCACCAAAACTATGTTTACAACTATGTTGCAAAAGATTCTTGAACTTAAACCTTAAATAAAGATGGGTCAAAGATTTATACCTTTCTTGAAAGCTTGAGATGTGTTCTTGATGATGGTGAAGTCTTGAGAGTGCTTGGTAGGGTTTATGGAACCTAAATTAACCATTAAAATCAAGAAACCAAAGAAAAGTTACTATTCATACTATTCACTATCATCTTTCTTAAATTTTTTTCACCCATCAAACCTTGATAAAATTAGCTTAAAAATTTATCTTACCTTAGTTTAGGATATATGAAGCTTATGAATTAATGAGGGATTTTTTCCATGACTAGAATAGAGGTTTTTGAATTTGATTTCCTTCCTTTTTGGAGCTTGGCCGAATAGAAGAAGAAAATGAGGAGTGAGAGAGTTTTGTGTTGTGTTTTTTGAATGTTTCTTGCATAAGTTTGTATTTAATTTGTATATCTTCTAGCATATGTCCTAGAACTAGAGTATGTTGGCATATCTTTGAACAAATCATGCTAGCTTCTTAGGTTACAAGCTAATCTACTTGGTTTTAGGCTTTAGCTTACTATTTCTAGCTTTAGGTTATCATCTATATAGCTAGATTACTATTTGAAGATTTAACCATGGTTAGTTTCTTACCATGGTTAATTAGTTTAGTTAGTTTGGTTCAATACGTTTATTTATTCATTCCGGCATTTGCTTAGTCGTTTAATCGTTTTTGTAATAATTTCTCGTAAACGGTTCGCGGTGTAAATCCTTTCGTATTTATTCTTTATGTTTTGAAGTATCGTTCTTGGATATAAATTCGTAGGGTTTTAAATTCATAATTATATTGTGATTCCCGTAATCCTCGATGGTTCGTAAATACAGTCTATTGAGCAAGATTGAAGCTGTATGTTTAACTCAATAATACTGGTTTGGAAAACTCAACATAGAACAAGGACTTTAAAATAATCTATGTTCCACTAGGATCAGTACAAATTGGTTATTGGGTATATGCACAAAAGGTTTTGTTAGCTGCAGTGAAGAAGACGTCAACAGTGATCCGTATGAAGTTCATTAATATGTTCAGGCATCGGAGGAATAAGGTTGGAGTCATTCGAAGCAGTTGTCAGAATCAGTGTGAAGACCTCAAGGATTCCTAGTGAAGTTGGTTATATTTGGTAGAATACTTAACAATGGTTTGTACGGGTATAATACGAAGGCCTGAGAGCGGAACTAGTCATCTGTGAACCAGACCCGTGCACTAGACGTCAGTGATCCGTGAAAGGAAACGGAGTATTATTTTTAGGAACACTGTTAAGTGGATTTTGTACTCGAGGAGTCTAGAAATATTTTGAGGTACAAATTACCGGAGATTAGGAGGCCTGCAGATACAGAGGAGTACAGCCCAAGAATTTACTGGATTTATTTTTAAATCAATGACTGATTTTATTAAATGAATAAATGAAAATTAATCATTTATTTATTTAGTTTAATATCACATTTGATTTTAAAATAAATAAATTAAAAATTGATTTTTAATTTATTAAATTAATCTCAAAATATTTATTTATTTAATTTGATATCAATATTTAATTTTGGTAAATTAAAATTAATGTTTGAATTTTATTTAAATAATTAAATAAATTCACAATTTATTTATTTATTTATTTATGTTAATATCAAATATTTACTTTAATTGCCAGCCATATTACTCTTGCTTGCATTCATTCGAATTCTTAATAAAAGAAAATCCAGTAGAGTGTTTTGTTATGTGCATGCAACTCATTTGATTATTAATCAAATGAAGTAAATGAACAAACCAGAATGGCCTCTTCATTTGTATGTGCAAAGCTGCAGTCCCACTTAATTTGAAGAAAACAAGTCAACAGTTGCATGGTAAAAGAAATCAAACAGAAAATAAAGAAGCAAAATAGTTTGACAGGAAGTGGCAGGGTAGCCTTCGTCTTTCTCCAACTCGCACACTAGGCGCGTGGCACTCAAACCACAATCCTCCCTTTCTTCTTTTGGTGAGTGGACTACAAATTCCCCCTGGCACTTCTGTTCTTCCGTATGGACTTGCACAGGAGTAAACAATCAAATGCAGTTGTAACAAAATAAACAAATAAGAGTACAATTTATTCTACTGCTACTCTAAGTCGCCATAGAGAGAATTACAGGCAAAAATGCGGCTGAGTTCTTTCTTCTTGCGCGTGAACATCACATGTGGCGACTCCTCTTATGGTTGTGCCGTGTAAATCCATGAACTTCTGTTTGGTTGTTTTGTATATGTCGAGCAAAAGAAATCTAAAGCATATAAATACGTTCCTTCCACTACAGCATGTAATCGCCATAAGAGAATTGTAAAAATAATTCAAGTGATGTTTCTAATTTGATCGCCACAGAATTTAATCCTTGTACTAGTCTCTAGAGAGAACTTCAAAGAATATTCCCCAGGCTGTCAAATTAAAATGTATGGACAAGTATCAGCCACGTATTTTCCTTTTATCTCTTCAACATTCTACATCTACAAAACCAACGAATTGCAGCCGATTGAATACTTCTCAGCAAAAACACTATCAAAGCTCTGCAAAATTTTTCTTGTAGAGTTAGTTGATTTCATTTATTGAAATTAAGGAGAGAAGTGTTGCCCAATTTATTTCACACCATTAAAGCCTTACAAACTTGTAACACTCATTATTTAAAACTCTCTTGATTGTATTTAATATCTTTTGATGGAATATTTGAATTCTTAGAGTGATAGATAGAACCCTAAATTGATAGCTATTATTTTGGTTCTCTATATATTTATTGCTTCGAATTATTTATATTCGGAGTTGTAAGCAAATCTTTACGGTTTAATTTCTTAATAATAAAAATAATTTTGTGAATCTCTTAGTGTTTGTTTATTTCATTTTTGATGTTTATTTTCCGCTGTAATTAATTAACGAAAAATGAGAAACATACATTCACCCCCCTCTGTATGTATATTTGGACCTAACAATTGGTATCAGAGCTTGTTGATTGATATACAGATCTAAACCGTTAGATTAGCAAGTTTTGTTATTGATTTTGGTTGTATGGAGTCTGGGAGTGCTTTTGGTGTGTAGATTTGATTTGGGTTTGTTGGTTTTGACTTGACTGATTTGGTATTATTGACTGACTGGGTTACCGTATTTTGAGACGGTTTATTACAAATTTTTCTCAGATATGAAAAGATGAGTTCTCAGAAAGGTAGTAGTATCAAGGTTCCTCGATTTGATAAATCGAGATACAATCTATGGAAAAAGAAAATGCTATTGTATCTACGGGCATCGAATCCAGGGTATATGAGAGTATTGAGAGAAGGAAGACATGTGCCGATGAAGGATCATCCGGAGTTGCCTAATATGAGAATGTCATGTCCTGAAGCAGAATGGAGTGCTCGTGACAAAGAACTGATAGCTCTGGATGAAGGCCTACAGCTTATTTTGGTGGATTCGATGGATGATGATATGAGTCATCAAATTATGGTCTGTGAGAGTGCAAAGCACATGTGGGAAACCATAGAACTACTTATGGAAGGAACTGAAGATGTTAGGCAGAATCGATTGGATATATTGACTTCACAATATGAGGCCTTTAAGTCCTTGCCTGGAGAAAGTATTACTCAAGTCTTTGAAAGACTGAACAAGCTGTTAAACGAATTAAGTATTCATGGAAAGACTTATCCTCAGAGAGAAGTCAACAGGATGTTTATGTTAGTCCTACCTCACCACTTAGAGAATAAGGCTTCATCTGTTCGTGAGCGTGTTGACTTTGAAACCATGACACTTGAGAAGTTATATGGTAAGCTGAAGACTCATGAAATGGATCAAGAACAAAGGAAGATCATCTATGGTGGTGGTATAGTTGATAGCAAGAATGTTGAACTACTCAAGACAACTGCTCTTGTAGCCAGTGGAATCAAAGAGCTTGAAATTACTGCTGAAAAGCCTAAGTCTAAAGCAGAAACGCTCTTTGAGGCTGAGATGGATGATGGAAACCTCTTTGGGAGTCCATGTGACTACTACACCACTGAGGAGTTACAAAGCATGAAAGATCCTACTATGGCCAATCTAGCAGGGATGTTCAGTAACATCATGTTTAGAAGAAAGTAAGGCTGTAGGGGTTCTGGAAGCAGCGACCGTAGTCAGAGGTCTAGTTCATCTTCTGGATCAGGTTACAAGACAGGGATGGTTGATAGAAGCAAGTTCAGATGCTATAACTGTGATGAGGTTGGGCACTTTGCCACTGGATGCAGAAAGTCTCAGCAAGGAAAGGATAAAGGCAAAGCTTATCAGAAGAAGGACTCAGGTAGCTCAAGGAAGTATCCAGTGAAATCTTATATAGCTGAGGGGAAGAGATGGGATGACACTGATGATGAAGAAGAGCAATAAGGAAATCTTGCATTGATGGCAGAATCTTCATCTCAGGTAACATTTCCAACTATTAGTGCTTTACCTCCAGATAACTTGTGTGAGAATGAACACTGTTTCGCCTTTAGGCAGACTGTCCTAGTGTATGGAAATGCTGTTTCTCATCACTATCTTAAGGCATGATGTAATACAAAGGAATGCATTGAGCAACATGATGTTGTAAAAGAAGTGTATAAAAATGTTAGTACTACACTAAGATGTACACTGCTTGATGTCGAAGACCTTAAAGTAGAACTAAAGAAAGTTAAAGATGAAAATGATAAGTTAGTTCTAGATAGGGTCAGTGTTGAGAATCTTAAGCAAACCAATAAATATTTAGAGCTTAAGATTACTAAGCACCTTGAGACAAAGGAAGAGCTAAGGAACAAGAATGCAGAATTAGAAACTAAATTACATGCTTTTACTGATTCTGCAAATCTTGCTAAGAAGCTCATAGCTGATCAAGTAGTAGGTGGAAAGGTTGGAATAGGTCTAGACTATGACGAACTTAGAAAAGCTTCTAAGAAATAAGTAGTTGAAAATGACCCTATAGAGAAAGTTGTTAATTCCCCTGATACACCTCATATTCTTAAGGAAGCTAAGAAGCCTCTATTTATGAAAGCTACTGTTGAGCCCTTTGATGAAGATAATATTTATATTCATCATGAGATGCTTGTTGAGGATCTCGAGCTCTCAAGGAGATAAAAGGCAAAGAAACCTACGTTTGTTGCTAGTGACTCTGACTTATCTTTTGCCGGACTAGGTTTTACTTCCAAGAATAAGAAGAATAGAAGTAAAAATGGCAGGATAGGAACTAATGGACCTAGGAATTTATGCAACAACTGTGGTTCTGCTGGTCACCTTACTCATGCTTGTAGAAAGGTTAAAGTAGACAATGTTAAGAATGCTTATGTGCATAACATGCCTATAATGCCTAAAGTTTCTAAGTGTAATAAATCTGTTTACATGCCATGTGTAGTATCTTTCATGCACACTTATCTTGATTCCACACACCCACATAATACATCTCATGATCATGATAAGAATGTTAGTAAGAACATTGGTAGATCAAATGATGTAAGCCCTCCTAAAGCTAGGAAAATGGCACCTGTCACCAAGCCCAAGAGAAAGTCTGTTGGTGCTTCTAAAAGTGACAAGGAAATAGTCAATGATAAAGCAAAAACTGTTAAGCTTGTCAATTCTGTGAAGAGAAATGTTATATATTCAAATGCTTCTAAGTCTTCTGGACCCAACGTAGTTTGGGTACCAAAGAAAACTTAATCACTTTTGTTTTAGGGCATAAAGCAGAAGAAGGTCATGTGGATTCTGGACAATGGATGTTCAAGGCATATGACTGGAGATAGAGCCCTGCTATCAAAGGTGGTTGAGAAAGCTTGCCCAATGGTTACTTTTGGAGATGACAACAAAGGTTATACTACGGGATATGGCTGTTTGAAAATTGGCAATGTCATCATTGAAGATATCTCTCTGGTTGAAGGTCTTATGCACAATCTTCTCAGTATCAGTCAATTCTGTGACAAAGGATGTGAAGTGTTGTTCAAGAAAGAGAAGTGTTTGATCTCTAATCAGAAGAATGATAAGCTGACTCTTAATGGAGTTAGAATGGGTGATTTGTTCGTAGCTGACTGAAATTCTGCAGATGGTCAAGTAATGTGTTTCTACAGTAAAGCCTCTCCAGATGAAAGTTGGTTATGGCATAAGAAGCTCTCCCACTTGAACTTCAAGACCATGAATTCTTTGGTTAAGAGGGAATTGGTGAGAGGATTTCCCGAGATGGAATTCAGTCCTGATGGACTTTGTGAAGCATGTGAGAAGGGAAAGTCAAAGAGGGCGTCACACAAGAAGAAGACAATGACCTATATCACTGAACCACTACAACTCCTTCACATGGATTTGTTTGGTCCTGTCAATGTCATGTCTATGTCAAGAAAGAAATATGGCTTAGAGATTGTTGATGACTATTCCAGATACATGTGGGTGTTATTCTTACATTCAAAGGATGAAACACCTGATATGATTATTGATCACATCAACAAGATTGAGTTAGAAGCTGGAGTGCTTGTGCGAACAATCAGATCAGATAATGGAACATAATTCAGAAATGCAAAGTTGAATGATTTCTGTGTCGAGAAGGGAATCTCAAGATAATTTTCAGCACCAAGGACTCCAAAACAAAATGGAGTGATTTAGAGGAAGAATCGAACATTGGTTGAAGCTGCAAGGACTATGCTTAATGAAGCCAATCTTCCTACCTACTTCTGGGCTGAAGCAGTTAACACTACATGCTATACTCAAAACAGAACCCTGATCAACAAGATATATGAGAAGACCCCTTATGAGTTAATGGCCAACAAGAAACCAACAGTGAAATACTTTCACGTGTTTGGAGGAAAGTAATTTGTGCTTAAGGACGATGAGCATCTTGGAAAGTTTGATGTGAAAGCTGAAGAAGGTATTTTTCTGGGCTATTCTCTGGAGTCAAAGGCTTACAGGGTGTATGTGATTAATGATCAAAAGGTTGTGGAAATCCTTAATGTAACATTTGATGACGCCAAGCTCCCAAGTATTCAGAAGGAAGATGACAGTGATAATCTTAATGTTGAAGATCTTTCTGATGGAGAAGATGAACCTGAAGTTGTTCCAGATAACAATGACAATGGCAATGATCCTGATGATCATAATTCTGATGCAGATTCTGAAGGTAATGGTCATGAGACAAGTCACACTATCTTAGGGACCAGTCCTCAAGCTTTAGATTCTGTAGATCAAGCTGGAAACAACTCAGGGGGAGCAGATGAAGGAGAAGAACAAGGATCCGGTAGTCAAACACAACATAATTCTGGAAATACTGAGTCATCAAGGGATAGTATACCAAGACATAGAGTATGGAGTAAAAACCACCCTCAAAACTTGATACTTAGTAATCCTGACAGTGGAGTCAAGAATCGAAGAGCTATAATAAATAAATGTTTCTATTCTGGGTTTCTATCTCAAATGGAGCCAAACAAAGTAGATGAAGCTCTTGGAGATCATGATTGGGTGATTGCTATGCAAGAGGAACTCAATCAGTTCGAACGACAGAAAGTGTGGAAGCTTGAACCCAGACCTAAAGACAAATCAATGATTGGTACTAAATGGGTTTTCAGAAATAAGCTTGATGAAGATGGAATTGTAGCAAGGAACAAGGAGAGACTGGTTACTAAGGGATACTCTCAAGAAGAAGGGATTGACTATGATGAGACCTTTGCACCAGTTGCTAGACTTGAAGCCATCAGGTTGTTTTTAGCATTTGCAGCATATTCAAATTTTAAGGTATATCAGATGGATGTGAAAAGTGCTTTCCTGAATGGTGAGCTTGAAGAAGAGGTCTATATGGAGCAACCCCCTGGTTTCATAGATCCTGAGTTTGAAGATGTTTTCTATTTTCTCTTCAAGGCTCTTTATGGTCTAAAGCAAGCGCCGAGAACATGGTATGACACTCTCTCAGAATTTCTTCTTGAAAATGGTTTCACTAGAGGTGTCATAGATAAGCATCTGTTTCATAAGAATCATAAAGATGATACCATATTTGTGCAAGTTTATGTTGACGATATTATATTTGGGTCTACGAATGATGGACTTTGTGCAAGGTTTGCTAAGCTTATGCAGAGTAGGTATGAGATGAGTATGATGGGTGAGTTGAGCTACTTCCTTGGATTATAAGTGAGTAAGAATTCAGATGGTATCTTCATTTGTCAAATGAAGTACATCAGAGATCTTCTGAAAAAATATCAGTTAGAAGACTCAAAACCTGCAAAGACTCCGATGGCAACTGCCACAAAACTTGATCAAGATAAGTCTGGTAAGATGGTGGACATCACTCATTATCGAGGCATGATTGGATCATTACTCTACCTAACAGCGAGTCGTCCAGATATTATGTTTGCTACATGCTTATGTGCACGGTTCCAAGTTGATCCGAAGGAATCTCATCTGATAGCTGTTAAAAGAATTTTCAGATATCTGAAGGGTACACCTAATATAGGTATCTGGTATCCTAAAGATACGGGCTTTGATCTCATCAGCTACACGGATTCTGATTATGCTGGTTGTAAGATTGATCGGAAAATTACTTCAGGAAGTTGTCAATTTCTTGGAAAAAAGATTGGTTTCTTGGTTTAGTAAGAAGCAGCATTTAATTTCCACATTTACTGCTGAAGCTGAATACATTGCTGCTGGTAGTTGCTGTTCTCAACTTCTTTGGATGAGAAACCAACTCCGAGACTATGGACTTGATTTGAAGAATATTCCTATCTACTGTGACAACACAAGTGCCATAACAATCTCAAACAACCCTGTTCAACATTCAAGGACCAAATATATTGATATAAGGTATCATTTCATTTGAGAGCAAATAATGAATGGAATTGTGGAACTTTATTTTGTTCCCACAACGGATCAAGTTGCAGACATTTTCACGAAGCCACTTGGTGAAGCTACCTTCAACAAGTTGGTTAGTGAACTTGGCATGTTGAATTTGTCCAATTAATTGTAAATCAACAAATGTAATTTGGTGTGGGTAAACTTTAACTTCCCCAATGATGATGCTATGAGGAGAAAGTAAGTTTACATATCTATTCATTATATATATCCTTGTTTGTAAACTTGTTTTGAAGCTAATTGATTACCATGTGTTACATGTTATATGCTAGTGGTAAGTAAGTTAGAATTTTTGATACAATATATGAGTTGTTTAAATGTTTACATGTTATATGTTTACTCTGATGCAAACACTCTTGATATTGATATTTATTTTAGCAGACACACATCTCATTTTATTTGCACTCAAATTTTAGACCCTGTAATCTTATTTGTGATTTTATCATAACTCTGATTTATAGGTATAGACCCTGCTTTTTATATTGTGCAACTAGCTTGAATACTCTGTTTATATATGTGTGATTGTATCATGTTTCTGAGTGATTCTGTATGTTTGTTGAGTTTTAGACCATAGGTAACTCTGATAATAGATTCCTTGGTCACTCTGACTCTCTGTTCTTGCTAGAATAACTCTGTTTATCTTGTGCTAGAATAAATATGCAGCATAACTAGTAATAGTTATGTTATGATTGATTGTCTAACTTATATGTTGATCTTATGTGTAACTCTCATGATCTTGCTATGCTCATACTATGTCCTAGATATTAAATCTTAATATATTTCTTATACTCTAATTACCTTATACAAGTTTATAAGCTTAAAATAATGTTCATCTCTTTCTTCTGTAGTATTGATCTGTATTGGACTAACTTTGAATTATTTTGAGTTGATGAGATTTGTTTGAGTAGCATTATCAAAAGAATCAGAAAGCATGATCATTCGAGACATCCTTCATGAATCCATATTGTGGTAAGTAAAGGTAAAATATTTCTGGTTCTGAAATCACTCTGTTCTTGATCACCAAATTCTCTGATATTGTACTTCGGATGTTTGTGATCTTCAACACCCTCAGTGGTTTTAGGAACTGACTAAGAGCATATCAAACCTCATAGGTTCTAGCCCAAGTCATTAGAACCAAACACTTCTCAAACAGTATTCAATTACCTTACTCTGATACATCCCCCAGATTTTGCTCTGATTCACTTAATTTTCTTGAGATATCAACTCAATGATCAGACACAATTACCACTTGGTATTGGAGTTGTGTTGAGAATGAGGAAGATAGTGCCAAGAAGCACCACATAAGGAAGGAGAGGTCAACCCTACAGCTCTGTCTCTCATAAAGAAGTGGAGTATGTATAACCTGAGACATCTGTAAGCCCATCTGTATTCTCTCAAAAGGATATAGAGCTGAAAAAGGC
Organism: Apium graveolens; assembly: GCF_009905375.1. Classification (NCBI taxonomy): domain Eukaryota; kingdom Viridiplantae; phylum Streptophyta; class Magnoliopsida; order Apiales; family Apiaceae; genus Apium; species Apium graveolens. The sequence goes on along the minus strand of NC_133655.1, from coordinate 135,735,249 downwards.
ATATAAACAGTTACTAGGTGCATTCTCCCAACATAATGTTATCTATTGAAAATTCGTATGTCAGCCAGGGCATCTGTATAAGAGTCACTACCCCTTGGTTAAAATGTTTCCAGTGCACATGTGAGATTCACACACACAAGGAAGGTATTGACGCAACAATCATTGTCAAACCATATAAAGGTCAATGGAAATAGGTTGAAATCCTAGATCATATTCTAATCTTTATCTCTAATCTTGAATAAGAACATATGATCCTGGTTGGCTACTTTGATAAGTCCTCACAGACTTTAGAAGAAATCTTTGATCCCTAATGGCATATCGTTGATCATTGGTTATCTTCCCAGAATTCAAATCTGGATCTGATTTTGACTTAGTCAAAATAGCAACTTGTAAATGAGGACTCAGATATCAACTGACGAGTTTATAAGGTATACTTCTTCATGGAAGTTGAGGGATATCAGGAATTCTGCCACTTAAAAGAATCCTAATTTTCCGTCTCAGAAGGAACATTTCTGAATCTCTTGACTGAGAGTTTTCATACTTGAAGGTGGAAGGCAACTTTTCTATGAAAAAGGATTTTCTCGCAGGTACACTTGGATGTTTGGAGCTTTGAGTGAGTGACACACTGTAAGACTGAGTGACAAACACTTGAGTGTAGAGTGGAGTGAAACACAAGGTGAGATCACTAAACAAAAATCACACACTTGCACTGTGAGGAATGGTTACCAGACAGTCTCTTCAATTGGTTGGTTGATCCTAAGGTTTTATTCGAAATACATTTTGAAGGATTACTCAACTAAGGGGGAGAGATTATAAAGAGATTATGGACTGATAGTCTTTCTGTAACTAAGAAGAGGGATTTCTAACTTTATTGTACTAAGGAAGGGATTTTTCATCTTAGGGGGAGAGATTATTGGGTTTTGGTTCTGGATTCCAAAATGTTTTCAATGTGCTTTATGGGAAGATCTGAAGATTATTGAAGACAGTATTTGGAAAACGTATCTATCTGCAACTTTACATAAGTGAGAGAAGAATCTGTTCTCTGTTGGAGCTGAATGCTTATAGAAGATGTGATCGATATAAGATATTGTTATTTCTAAGTCCAGGATTGAAAGTTGAAAGCTGATTGAAGATTCTTGGATAAGGTTAGTTGAGTTATCCTCCAAACTGTTGTTTCTCCATTATTATTTGACCGTCGGTGTAACAGTCAAATAGGGGGAGACTGTTGAACAAGATTGAAGTTGTACGTTTAACTCAACAATACTGGTTTGGATAACTCAACATAGAACAAGGACTTTAAAATAATCTATGTTCCACTAGGATCGATACATATTGGTTATTGGGTATATGCACAAAAGGTTTTGTTAGCTGCAGTGAAAAAGACGTCAACAGTGATCCGTATGAAGTTCATTAATATGTTCAGACATCGGAGGAATAAAGTTGGAGTCATTCGAAGCAGTTGTCAGAATCAGTGTGAAGACCTCAAGGATTCTTAGTGAAGTTGGTTATATTTGGTAGAAGACTTAACAGTGGTTTGTACGGGTATAATACGAAGGCCTGAGAGCGGAACTAGTCATCTGTGAACCAGACCCGTGCACTAGACGTCAGTGATCCGTGAAAGGAAACGGAGTATTATTTTTAGGAACACTGTTAAGTGGGTTTTGTACTCGAGGAGTCTGGAAATATTTTGAGGTACAAATTACCGGAGATTAGGAGGCCTGCAGATATAAAGGAGTACAGCCCAAGAATTTACTGGATTTATTTTTAAATCAATGACTGATTTTATTAAATGAATAAATGAAATTAATCATTTATTTATTTAGTTTAATATCACATTTGATTTTAAAATAAATAAATTAAAATTTGATTTTTTATTTAATAAATTAATCTCAAAATATTTATTTATTTAATTTGATATCAATATTTAATTTTGGTAAATTAAAATTAATGTTTGGATTTTATTTAAATAAATAAATAAATTCATAATTTATTTATTTATTTATTTATGTTAATATCAAATATTTACTTTAATTGCCAGCCATATTACTCTTGCTTGCATTTATTCGAATTCCTAATAAAAGAAATGCAGTAGAGTGTTTGTTTTGTTATGTGCATGCAACTCATTTGATTATTAATCAAATGAAGTAAATGAATAAACCAGAATGGCCTCTTCATTTGAATGTGCAAAGCTGTAGTCCCACTTAATTTGAAGAAAACAAATCAATAGTTGCATGGTAAAAGAAATCAAACAAAAAATAAAGAAGCAAAACAGTTTGACAGGAAGTGGCAGGGTAGCCTTCATCTTTCTCCAACTCGCGCACTAGGCGCGTGGCGCTCAAACCACAATCCTCCATTTCTTCTTTTGGCGAGTTCACTATAAATTCCCCCTGGCGCTTCTGTTCTTCCGTATGGACTTGTACAGGAGTAAACAATCAAATGCAGTTGCAAAAAAAATAAAAAATAAGAGTACAATTCATTATACTGCTACTTTAAGTCGCCTAGAGAGAATAACAGGCAAAAATGCGGCTGAGTTCTTTCTTCTTGCGCGTGAACATCACGTGTGGCGACTCCTCTTATGGTTGTGCCGTGTAAAGCCAAGAACTTCTGTTTGGTTGTTTTGTACCTGTCGAGCAAAAGAAATCTAAAGCATATAAATACGTTCCTTCCACTACAGCATGTAATCGCCATAAGAGAATTGTAAAAATAATTTAAGTGCTGTTTCTACTTTGATCGCCACAGAAGTTAATCATTGTACTTGTCGCGAGATAGAACTTCAAAGAATATTCCCCAGGCTGTCAAATTAAAATGTATGGACAAGTATCAGCCACGTATTTTCCTTTTATGTCTCCTACATTCTACATCTACAAAACCAAAGAATTGCAGCAGATTGAATACTTCTCAGCAAAAACACTATCAAAGCTCTGCAGAATTTTTCTTGTAGAGTTAGTTGATTTCATTTATTGAAATTAAGGACAGAAGTGTTGCCCAATTTATTTCACACCATTAAAGCCTTACAAACTTGTAACACTCATTATTTAAAGCTCTCTTGATTGTATTTAATATCTTTTGATGGAATATTTAAATTCTTAGAGTGATAGATAGAACCCTAAATTGATAGCTATTATTTTGGTTCTCTCTATATTTATTGCTTCGAATTATTTATATTCGGAGTTGTAAGCAAATCTTTACGGTTTAATTTCTTAATTATAAAAAAAATTCTGTGAATCTCTTAGTGTTTGTTTATTTCATTTTCGAGGTTTATTTTCCGCTGTAATTAATTAACGAAAAACGAGAAACATACATTCACCCCTCCTCTGTATGTATATTTGGACCTAACACGGTCATTTTCCAAAGTTCATTTTCTTTGAAAACTAATAGCGTTTACATATACTCATTTGGTACGTATAATCATGTTATCAACTCCGAAACTCAATTTCTCATGCACAACATAGTATGGGCTAAAAAGTTTTCCCTGTCTATCAGGGTTACTATTCATTAAGCGTTTTTACAAAGTTTCAAAAATTCGAGTTATTACAGTCTTCTCCTCTAACAAGGATTCTGTCCCGGAATCAATTAGAAAATAGGTGGGGATATCCGCTCCTCATTACATCTTTTAGTTCCTGTAACGCCTGAGAAATATTATGTAATTATTTTTATCAATAAATAATTATTATGTGATTTTATGTGAATTTTGGTGAATTATTTGATAATTGATATTAATATTTGGATGTTTATTTCTGATAAAATCTAGATATTTTAATTTTTAATTATCCAGAATTAAATGTAAATAATTTTTGTATTTTTATGTTAATTTTTGGAGTATTGTATGATTTTATAAGAATTTATAGAGTCAATAATGATTATTTTTACGTGATTATAAAATTACTTTTTAGAATCAGAAATCGTCTCACTTCAACCGTTTTTGCGTTTTTACAATCCGAAACTCTTCTGAAAACTCCTACCTAACCTAATCTGATAATTCTGAACACTTTCCGTGTTTTAACTTTTTCGATCCGGGATACGGTCTGACCTGTACGAGTCCCGATGTGAAATTTTCGATCCACAAATCATTTTTTAAATCGATAAACTCCATATTTTCAAAAGGCGAGATATTATCACCTTATTTTCATATAAATTATTTATTATCAGTATTAAATTCAGAAATGCTTCAAAAATCATGAAAATTTTATTTTATTAACTTTCGAATATTTCGAGCATTTTAAAAATTATTCCGGCAATTTTCTGGCTTTCATTAACCCACACATTTATTCGTTTAATCGATAAATCCGGGTACGTTACGCATTAAAAATGTTGTAAAGATTTTAAATTTATTTTGGGAATATTTCGGAGTTATGATATTTGAAATTACCCGTCAGATATTCTAAATTTTAAGTGACGTGTTATTTGTAGGTTCAATAAGTAATAAAAAGAAACAAAAGGGGGGCATATTATTTAATCGAGTATAACCTGTTTCTCTTCTCCTTTGTTTGTTGTCTCCCTACCCTCCTCTCTCGATCGATTTATGTCTCTCTCGGTCGATTCCCTCTCTGTCTCTCTCGATTTTCTTCCTTTCTCCTCTATTTCTTCCCTTCCTCCGCCCTATTTCGGTTTCTGGTGAGTTCACCGCCACCCCTCTTTCTTTTTCCGGTGAAATCGCCGCTCTCCCTCCTGTTTATTTTTCGGTCGCTTCATGTATACATATATACTTGCTGTATGTATATGTTCTTGTGCGTGCGTGTGTATCAGTTTGTGTGTGTGTATACTGTTGTGTTTTGTTGCCCCTGTTTGCCGGTTCTGTGTTTTTCCGGCCGCCCCTGTATTCCGATTGTGCTGCGATGGTTGGCACGTTGTTGTTACGAGCGTGTTGTTGTGTTGCCCGAATTGAAATTATTTTTAATTATTTTATTTATTTCTCTGCAGGAATATTTTGAGTAATATGCGTGAAATAAAATATTATGCGGAAATAAATTATATTAATCGATGAAATTTGTGAAGGATGTCCGATATAATCGGGAACCCGCAAATTTTATCTCCGTCGGCGATGAGCCTCGGTGAGCCGACGGTGGACGGTGATGATTTTTATCTGAGTCCTACATTTATAAATGAAATAAACTAATTTGTGAAATTAATTTCGAAACGAAAATTACGAATCAAAATATAAAGATACGAATAACCATGATAAATAATTGAAATTACATTGGTGTTTGGGAATTGTGAATTGTAGTTGTGGATGATTGGTTGTTGTTGTGTTGTGAATTTAACGTCGATTTAATTTCGACGGGTAGACCGATAAACAAAGGAGACGCTGCCCGATTTTCGGGAAATTAATTCCAAAATTACGGAGACGTAACCTATAATTATCGGAGACGTCGAATAACCATATATAGTTATATTATATAAACTTAAGTGCAATTGAGACAATATAATTTACAAATAATCGATTGCCCTGTTTTTCAAAATGACGAATATATGTATTTTCCAAAAATAAATACCGAACCGAGTTTCGAAGATGTGAACCAAAATTGCTATGTGTATTTCAATAATACATATAAATATGAGTTCGGTTATGAAATCGTATGGGTAGAATAGGATATCGAGTTGATGTTAAGCTTAAGCGGGTATCTGAATTAGGGTATTTCAACCCTGTAGGTTTTAGTCGGAAGACCCGAGACGTGACATCGGACTAGGAACGATCTAGTGATTAGACGTCGAGATCAACAAAGTTCGAACTGAAGGGTCTGAATGTTGGGATCGTATCCAGAATGGGATAGTAGTTTGATGATAAAGTCGAACGTCCAAGTCGAACCAAAGTCAACTTGTAATAGCGATTAAAGCTTATTGAGGCAAGTATTCCTGATTTTTCTTTTAAATTACTGCAAATATTTATTCGTTCCTATTCTAAGTTCAAAATAGTTAAATGTTGTACATTTCACTGTAATGACTCATATTATGCATGTTCTTTTCATTATTGTTCCTATAATTCGATTGCTCTCTTGAGTAAATACCCATTCTTTCGGGTTATTTGCGAACCCTGAATTGGGATGTTTTGAATTCAAAATGATTTGATATCAAAATACTCCATGGGCTGGATAGTGATATTTTGGGGTTTTACTTAATCCTAAGGACCGGGACATGACCGGTGCCTTGAGATGGGCCGTAGAGCCTGGGGACCCGACTGGATCTATAGGTATAGATCTGCACTATATCCTGAGTGATCAGCAGGATATAGATGCGAACTAGTGTTCAGTCTAATTTGTTGTTGATCGCCATTAACGACATTCTCTCTCAAAAGGTTTTATGATTCCGAAACCGGACAAAACCCTGATTCTGGAGAAGAATTTGGGAATCGCTTGTCACTTTTGGACTTATAGTTGAAGGCTGGTGACAGCCATCGTTTATTCGCTCACTCACTCAAATAAATATAATTGTTTAAAATTGTTTTAAGATTTTGTCCGGAAGATTTTCTTTTGATATTAATGCTTGAAACTCAAATTATTTACTTGCTGGGCATTTTTGGCTCACTCTTGCTTTATGAATTCTTATTTCTTCCAAAAACAGATAAAGATAAAAGTGAATAGCTTTGATAGACCGCAGAAGTTAGAGAAAGCTCCGCTGCGAGAGGTTGAAGAGGTTAGAAGAATATGTCAAGAGCATTAGTACAAAGGTATTTACACTTGTATTCTAGTTGTTGTGAGTTGTAGAAGGTTAGATTCTTGTTTCTTACCATAACCTGTAAACGATCCGGATTCAAGGGGTAATTGAATATTCTTTTGTTTTATGTAAAGATTGTTTAGTGACACCAAATCTTGACCCCGGATTTGGGTTGTTACAAGTTGGCATCAGAGTTGCAGGTTATTGGTCACTGAAATAAGAATAGGTGAGAGTAAGATAGGAGTGGTAGGCCGTACAAGATAGGAAAGACCCTAGGCATACTCATGTTAAGATGAGTTGAGTGCGAATTAGGGTTAGCAGATCCGATATGGAGTTGGTAAGATAGGATTGTTGAGAAAGTGTAAAGTGAATATCGAACGCTATAGGTATATTGAGTTCTCAGATCCTACATTAATGAGGAATCGACAGATCGACGGAGATTGGGTATGTTACCCTATTTTTATATGGTTTTAAAGAAAATGCGATTGAGTCTTGTGAAAACTTCATGAGTTTTGGGTATGATTTAACTTAGAATTAGGTAATAGGACGAGCTCCACATCAGAAGCAACCAGTTGATGGAAGCTGATGAAGAACCAATGTTGCACATTTCGAAGGCATCATCGTTGCAAGAAGATTCTTATCACATGCTGGGCGCTGCGCGAGGAATGATATCTACCTTCCTAGATATAGGAAAGTCTAGCAAGGAGGTGCGACCCTATCTACAGACAGAACATCGAATCGCATGCGTGGTTGTAAGCATAACGTCAAGGACGACGACAAGAATGTCAAAAACAGTACTAAATGTCAGCGTTGTGGTAGAATTGCGAATAAAATGATATACGGCGATAAATGAAGTTTTGTCGACTAAGAAGTGCGAGCAGAATTCAAGGAAAAGTGGAAGAGGTACCAAAGTGGAGAGACCCTTATATGGGCATTCTTTTAATTAGACATTTCATTGGTAAATCAGGAAAATAGCAAGTAACTTATATAGTAATGATGACCAAATATTTGATTTCCTAAACTTTAAAATGAGATTTCGGAAAAGATTTTAGTAATCAACTTTTAGAAGATCTTTTGCATGAAATGAGTTTTACAATTTGGTTGTCGAATTACTATTTATGTTCTTGTTATTACAAACAGAAAATGACTTAAAAAGAAGTATGGAATTAGACTTGGAGGACCAAGTAGAACCACTAGTAAGAAGAAAGTTTAAAGTTTTCCGTAAAAGACAAGAGTAAACTTTGTTTAATAAAAATCAATAATTGAATCAACATGTTAAAACATTATTTAACCAATTCATAGAAATTATTAAAATTTAACGAGAATTGTGATACGAGCGGACAGTGGATGATTGAAGAAAAGGAAAGAATCTTCCAGATAATTGGAAAAGAATCGTATTTCTATCGACGAAATTGAGGCGTTGCGTGATCGATGGGTATTTTGCGCGACATAGATGAGATCTGAAGCCGTGATTATAAAGTTCGTAAGGACGTGATGAAGATCAAATTATTGAAGCATTGGATGTGAAGGCATTTCCCCACATCATTTCAAAGCAACGATGTGACTTGAATCGTGAACCTGTATTCGAACGATCCTGAAGGCATAGGTAGACGAAGCGTGGAAGGTGATCAACACTGACATTCCTTCTTCTAATACGATAGTATATGTTTTCTTAATTTTTGAATATGTATGAGCTTCTTCTGTTGATAGATTGTGAGGCAAAAATGAAAGAAATTTCTTGTATTCCTTCTAAATTGTTTCTTTCCTCAAATTATTGATTCTTGATTGAGACAAACAGTGTTGTGGTATGACGCTTTGTCAAAATGGCGAAGAGTCGGGTGGGACGCCACCTAATCATGTGCTGTATGCCATATAGTATGAAAGACTGGCCATCTTGAGTACATATATGGTTGTCTCATTCTTCACTCATTTTTTTCCTTCAATTTTATGATTTATAAATTCTTCCAATCGGTTGCTGCATTGTTATTCCTTATTCCATTTTTCAATCAAAATCATGTTCACAAACTCTCCTCTTGCGTAGAGTCTATTCTCTGATGATTTCAAAAGAAATGAAATAGTGTGGTACGTGGAATCATACAACGAACATAGATATGATTACAAGCTGATGATTGGTGGATATTTGCGAGCAAGGAAGAATGGATACACCGACAACGCGATCGTGGCAAAGATACCAAATCAGACAGTTGTTCGAGTTACAAAAATCTCATCAGTACGGTAGATTACGTTAACGCGATGCACTTCGAATTGGAAGATTTCGATGAGAAATGAATCGTTAGTAAACCGTAATAATTAGATTAATTACAAAATAAGGAAGTAAAGTTGTGTTTGTCATACGGAGCAAACGAGTATCGGGACGATGATCAAAGATCAAGGAAATTCTGAACAATGATTCAGACATGCAATTACTACGTGAAACATCCCTTCGTCGCGGGAAGATATTTGTCGTGAAGATTCAAGATGGAAGAAATCTTAAATGTAATCGAACTTCGAACGTGTTCTTCAAGAAATTGTGAAGTTCTCTAACTTGCGTAAATAAGTGATGGTGAATTCAATGCTCATACCCGGGTCAGTGAAGAAAGCTTGATGCAGAACCATAAGTGGAGATGAAGCAATGGTGACTCGACTGTGAAACCTTTTAAGAAATAATGATATAACGATTAAGTTTCCACCAGATTGCGATGATGTTAATTAAGACCCTGCATGGTTATTAAAAAGATAAACAGACTCACCAATGAAAATGAGTGTGTATCGTCAAAGAAAAAGGATCGATGTGATTAGTTGAAGGATGCAGTATAATTCTTGAAAGTAACTATACCCACTTAGTAATGACAAGAAATAAGCTAAAATACTTGTGAAATAAAATTTTGAGAAACAACAAGATAAATTTTAAGTTCACTAATAATATTTTGTAATATTCTGAAAGAAATGAGAAAAGTATGGTTATATTAATCACTGTTGGTTTAAGACCTCAGTCCAATTCGAAAGATGGATGCTACGCCAGTTAATAGTACAAGTTTTGATCAAAATGTTACAGTTTGAGTTATGTTGAATGGATGAATTTGGTTGATAAAAGTGGATGGGTATGATTGTGTATGCTTTGATTAATTGATGGTGTCGACTTGAGTCCGACTGGTAGTCGATGATATAGGGAAAGTGCTGCCCAAATTTTCAGAAATTACCCTACGTTCAAGAATAAATAAGTATATTATCGTTTTCATCGGTACGCCAAATGATTGCGATCTCGATTCTTGAGAAAGAATGTTATGATTAAACCGACTATATGTAATTGGTCTTTGATTCCAGTTAGCTAGTCTTCACTTGGTTTAAGTGATCAGTTAAAGGAGTTAATTGATCAACTTTACCAACTAATGGTTAGTTAAATGGAGATCGGTTCCAAGTAGATTGAGTCAAGCTCTAACATGATTTTCAGATCCGAAATCAAAGCAATTAGCAATTTGGAGGAAGTAATGGCATCAGCAGAAGTGGAAATTATTAAAAGTAGTGTAATGTTGTTGCAAGCCTGTGCAAGATTTTATCTAGATGAATACGCCTTTTCAATAGACAAAAGGAATAGAAAGTTATTGGTTCATGCTAGTGAGAAGAATATTTTCAAGAACTGAAGGTACGAGATAAAGCAAAGAGATTCTATTATTCGTAATAGCGTTCCAAGAAGGATTCAGATGTATACCCATATCGAATGACGAGTTAATGGAAGTTACTGTAAATCAATGGAGATAACGTTTGCAAGAACTGAAGATCCAAAATAGGGCAAAAAAATGTTACCATCTATAATAATACTCCATAAAGGACATGAATGTACATCAATGTCGAATTACGATTTAATGAAAGATACTATGAAATACTGGGAAACTCGCAAATTTAAGCATCTAATGTAAGACGGAGACTGATGAAGTCCGCATGTGAACTCAGGGAAAAGAGATGTTGGTCAATAAGGAGAAGTCAAATACGCAATCCGTGATGAGTTAAGCAAGGCTAAAAAAATAGCTACCAATGAAATTCGATAATTCTGTTAGTAAGAATTTAAATATTATAAATAAAAGCCTTCATTCCAATGTGAACTCCAGAAATGACCTATCTAATAATAATAAACAAATTAATATTACTAAGAAAAAGAAATTTGTTATGTTTAAAAGAGATAATGAATAATGAGAATGGAGAAATAATGAAGAAAAGAAGTGGAATCAAAAGGATGATAAAGAAATTTTATAAAATAATCCAGGATATATGCAAGTTGGGAACGTCGGTTGTGCCAGAACTATTAGGAGAATGAGGTGAAACGCCGATAATTGGAGATAAGAATTCGTTCCAAAAATACGTGTAAACAGGAATGATTAAACAAAGGTATTAATGACGAACTTCTAGAGAAGAACGTTACAATGAATCTCATGTCGGAATTCTTTAAAATTAAAGTGAAGTCCCGGAGGTTCGAACGAATGATTTACCAAGGTTACCTCAGGGAATGAGGTAAGAATTTCTCGTCGGATTCTGAACAGAGTCAAGCTGGTGTCAAAAGCCCTGTACCGTTTAACTCAATAGGGATGAAATCATGAGTGGAGGAAAACTTCAGAAATGTGGAATGAAAGAATAATGAAATAAAGAGTGTTTTGCGCTGTGCACAAAAGTGATCATGAGAAAAAGAAGAATGGAAGAATGAAGTTACGCATCGATTATCAGAAATTGTAAGTCTGAAAATTTAATGAACATAATATACCAGGAGTATTTGGATAGTGTAATTGTATTTATTGATAAGATCCTCGCTAATTCAAGGACTAAGGAAAACCAAGATGAACGCCTGAAGATATGCCTGCGAAGAGTTGAAAAAATAGCAACTGTATTCTCAGCTTCAAAGGTATGAATTTTGATAATAATTGATTATGAGCTACGATTGCTTGGTTAACTACCAACCAGGAAAGGTTCATTTAGGAACAAATGTTTTAAATAGAAAGAAAAGAGTGAATACCATTAAGATTGTTGGGAAATGGTTAAAAGAATTGAAAAAGTTGGAAATTGAAGAATATGTTTTGATCCGTCTTCTGGGTTATGCTGATACTTACTTTGTTGTTGGATATCAAAGGTGGTATTAATATAGATGATTGATGTTGACTTCAGTATGGGACGTTGTGAGCATCAAAGTTCGTATTGATATCTAATTTAATATGACAACAAAATGAGTATTAGTACCAAGAGATCGGGTTTTGAATAAAGTTATGATTCATTCCGTTCCAAATTAATATTTCCTTGCAGATAGTAGCAGATTCTCGCTCAATGAATATACTTGATGGTGATTGAAAAGAAATTGAAGTATACCACAAAGTGGTGAGTTAAATGCAATTGTCGAGATTTTCCTTTACTTTTTAGTTTTTGAAATAGATTTAGAACGTTTCTAAGTATAAGACGCCATGAGTTCAGCATACCGAGCGTAGACGGATAGAAAGTGTAAGAGACAGATTAGAGATTCTTGAATGCGATTGGAAACGATCATAGGTCAGGCTAACCGAACAGAAGGAGACACGAAAAGTAGAGTAGAATAGTCAGTGAAAATAGAAAGTTCATGAACACGAACTATTAGAATTAGAAAGAAAAGAAGGGTTGGTGTAAATTAAGTTAGTCCTTCGAAACAATGAAGTAGATAGAATGATTGTGAATGAGTTGATCTTGCTGTCCCAGGTATAACGAGTTTATAAGACATTCATGGTGTATGACTACGAAGAGTAATTTAGCTCCAAATGTATGAAGTGAAGATTGAGTTTGGGGTTGCATGAGCAACTGATAAATTTGATGACAGTAGGGGACCGTTGAATGGTGATTAAAGTGATGAGTTCCGAGAAATTTTAAGTAAGACACTTGGAAAATATCGTGGTATGTTCCTTAGCATGATTCTGAGGACAGAATCCTTTTAAGGGGGGAAGGATGTAACGCCTGAGAAATATTATGTAATTATTTTTATCAATAAATAATTATTATGTGATTTTATGTGAATTTTGGTGAATTATTTGATAATTGATATTAATATTTGGATGTTTATTTCTGATAAAATTTAAATATTTTAATTTTTAATTATCCAGAATTAAATGTAAATAATTTTGGTATTTTTATGGTAATTTTTGTATTATTGTATGATTTTATAAGAATTTATAGAGTCAATAATGATTATTTTTACGTGATTATAAATTTATTTTTTAGAATCAGAAATGGTCTCACTTCAATCGTTTTTGCGTTTTTACAACCCGAAACTCTTCCGAAAAACTCCTTCCTAACCTAATCTGATAATTTTGAACACTTTCCATGTTTTGACTTTTTCGAATGGGGATACGGTTTGACCTGTACGAGTCCCGGTGTGGAATTTTCAATACGCAAATCATTTTATAAATCGATAAACTCCATATTTTCAAAAGGTGAGATATTATCACCTTATTTTCCTATAAAGTATTTTATAAGAGTCTCTGTTTTGATAATTATCCAATTCTGGTATTAAAATCGTATCGTCTTTTTAGTTACTTAGCGGCTAAGTAACCTATTTTCGGATCCGATATGTAAGTGTAATTATTGAATTATTCATTAAATAAGGATGTGATGGTTCTTTCAGTTATGTGTTGCTGTATTATTAATTGTTTGTGACTGGTTGGATGGGAAGATTAATTTTGTAATTAGTTATCGAGCTGTATGAACTTAATTCATTTTCAAAGTGATTTTATAGAATATTTATTCTCATAAATGTTAAAATTGTTTCAAAAAAATTATTTTTATGCGTTTATAATTTTAATGTTTATTTTTAATAGTTTATAAAATTCATAAATTAATATTTTATCAATTATTTATGTTTAAATGATTTTCTGATTGCATTTAATTGTAAAATCAGTATTAAATTCAGAAATGCTTCAAAAATCATGAAAATTTTATTTTATTAACTTTCAAATATTTCGAGCATTTTAAAAATTATTCCGGCAATTTTTTGGCTTTCATTCACCCACACATTTATTCGTTTAATCGATAAATGCGGGTACATTACGCATTAAAATTGTTGTAAAGAATTATGAAAATTTTATTTATTTAATTTTTAATTACTTCGACAAATTTTAAAGTTATTTTGGGAAAATTTCGGAGTTATGATAATAAAAATTACCCGTCAGATATTCCAAATTTTAAGTGTCGTGTTATTCGTAGGTTCAATAAGTAATAAAAAAAACAAAAAGGGGGGCAGATTATTTAATCGGGTATAACCTGTTTCTCTTCTCCTTTGTTTATTGTCTCCCTACCCTCCTCTCTCGATCGATTTATGTCTCTCTCGGTCGATTCCCTCTCTGTCTCTCTCGATTTTCTTCCTTTCTCCTCTATTTCTTCCCTTCCTCCGCCCTACTTTCGATTTCTAGTGAGTTCACCGCCACCCCTCTTTCTTTTTTCGGCGAAATCGCCGCTCTCCCTCCTGTTTATATTTTGGTCGCTTCATGTATACATATATACTTGCTGTATGTATATGTTCTTGTGTGTGCGTGTGTATCAGTTAGTGTGTGTGTGTGTATACTGTTGTGTTTTGTTGCCCCTGTTTGCCGGTTCTGTGTTTTTCCGGCCGCCCCTGTATTCCGATTGTGCTGCGATAGTTGGCGCGTTGTTGTTACGCGCGTGTTGTTGTGTTGCCCGAATTGAAATTATTTTTAATTATTTTATTTGTTTCTCTGCAGGAATATTTTGAGTAATATGCGTGAAATAAAATATTGTGCATAAATAAATTATATTAATCGATAAAACTTGCGAAGGATGTCCGATATAATCGGAAACCCGCAAATTTTAGCGCCGTCGGCGATGATCCTCGGCGAGCCGACGGTGGACAGTGATGATTTTTATCTGAGTCCTACATTTATAAATGAAATAAACTAATTCGTAAAATTAATTTCGAAACAAAAATTACGAATCAAAATATAAAGATACGAATAACAATGATAAATAATTGAAATTACATTGGTGTTTGGGAATTGGGAATTGTGAATTGTAGTTGTGGATGATTGGTTGTTGTTGTGTTGTGAATTTGACGTCGATTTGATTTCGACGGGTAGGCCGATAAACAAAGGAGACGCTGCCCGATTTTTGGGAAATTAATTCCGAAATTACGGAAACGTAACTTATAATTCTCAGAGACGTCGAATAACCATATATAGTTATATTTTATAAACTTAAGTGCAATTGAGACAAAATAATTTACAAATAATCGATTGCCCTGTTTTTCAAAATGAAGAATATATGTATTTTCCGAAAATAAATACCGAACCGAGTTTCGAAGATGTGAACCATAATTGCTATGTGTATTTCGATAATACATATAAATATGAGTTCGGTTATGAAATCATATGGGTAGAATATGATAGCGAGTTGATGTTAAGCTTAAGCGGGTATCTGAATTAGGGTATTTCAACCCTGTAGGTTTTAGTCGGAAGACCCGAGACGTGACATCGGACTAGGAACGATCTAGTGATTAGACGTCGAGATCAACGAAGTTCCAACTGAAGGGTCTGAATGTTGGGATCATATCTAGAATGGGATAGTAGTTTGACGATAAATCCGAACGTCCAAGTTGAACCAAAGTCAACTTGTAATAGCGATTAAAGCTTATTGAGGCAAGTATTCCTGATTTTTCTTTTAAATTACTGCAAATATTTATTCGTTCCTATTCTAAGTTCAGAATAGTTAAATGTTTTACATTTCGCTGGAATTACTCATATTATGCATGTTCTTTTCATTATTGTTCCTATAATTCGATTGCTCTCTTGAGCAAATACCCATTCTTTCGGGTTATTTGCGAACCCTGAATTGGGATGTTTTGAATTCAAAATGATTTGATATCAAAATACTCCACGGGCTGGATAGTGATATTTTGGGGATTGAGTTTTACTTAATCCTAAGGACCGGGACATGACCGGTGCCTTGAGATAGGCCGTAGAGCCTGGGGACCTGACTGGATCTATACAGGTAGGTATAGATCTGCACATTATCCTGACTGATCAGCAGGATATAGATGTGAACTAGTGTTTAGTCTAATTTGTTGTTGATCGCCATTAACGGCATCCTCTCTCAAAAGGTTTTATGATTCCGAAACTGGACAAAACCCTGATTCTTGAGAAGAATTTGGGAATCGCTTGTCACTTTTGGACTTATAGTTGAAGGCTGGTGACAGCCATCGTTTATTCGCTCACTCACTCAAATAAATAGAATTGTTTAAAATTGTTTAAAGATTTTGTCCGGAAGATTTTCTTTTGAAATTACTTGCTGGGCATTTTTGGCTCACTCTTGCTTTGTAAATTCTTATTTCTGCCAGAAACAGATAAGGATAAAAGTGAATAGCTTTGATAGACCGCAGAATTTAGAGAAATCTCCGCTGCGAGAGGTTGAAGAGGTTAGAAGAATATGACAGGAGCATTATTACAAAGGTATTTACACTTGTATTCTAGTTGTTGTGAGTTGTAGAAGGTTAGATTCTTATTTTTTACCATAACCTGTAAACAATCCGGATTCAAGGGGTAATTGAATATTCTTTTGTTTTATGTAAAGATTGTTTAGTGACACCAAATCTTGACCCCATATTTGGGTTGTTACAGTTCCCAAGTTGACTCTTCAACATTTTGATTTCTCCACAAGATTCTAACCAGCTTCACAGTCTTGTTCCTTATCACTTGTTCTTTTTGGTCCATTACTCTTACCGCTTGCTCAACGTAGGTCAGGTCTGGTTGTAAATCTACCAGCTCATACTCTATGACATGTCGCACATCGGCATGGTATTTCCTTAGCATTAACACATGGAACACGTTGTGCACTTGTTGCAGATTAGGAGGCAAGGCGAGTTCGTAAGCTAGAGGTCCTATTCTCCTCAAAATTTCAAAGGGTCCTATGAATCTGGGACTCAGCTTCCCTTTCTTTCCAAACCTCATTACTCCCTTCCATGGAGATACCTTCAACAACACTGAATCCCCAACTTCGTATACTCTATCTTTTCTGGTCTGGTCAGCGTACTTCTTTTGTCTATCTTGAGCTGCTACTAGTCTCTTCCTAATGAGTCCCACCATCTCTCTGGTTTGCTGGACTAACTCGGGTCCTTTTATCTTGTGTTCACCAACCTCATCCCAACATAGGGAAAAGCGGCATCTCCTTCCGTAAAGAGCTTCATACGGAGGCATTCCTATGCTAGCGTGATAGCTATTATTGTAGGCAAATTCGATCAGGGTTAAGTGGTCATTCCAATTCCCTTTAAAGTCGATGGCACATACTCGCAACATATCCTCTAGGGTCTGAATAGTCCTTTCGCTTTGCCCATCAGTTTGGGAGGGGTAAGCGGTACTCATATTTAGTCTGGTGCCTACACACTCCTGGAAGCTTCTCCAAAATCGGTAATTAAACCTTGGGTCTCTATCTGACACTATGGAAATAGGAAAGTCGTGTCTCACTATAATTCCCTTCAAGTAGATATCCACTAGCTTGTCTATTGTGTACCTTTCGTTGATCGGCAGGAAGTGCGCCGACTTGGTCAGTCTATCTATGATAACCCATATAGCATCGTGATTGGTTTTCGTTCTTGGTAGGCCTATCACAAAATCCATGGCTATATGCTCCCATTTCCATTCCGGAATTTCCAAGGGCCGTAATAGTCCACTCGGTCACTGATGTTCAGCCTTCACTCTTTGGCATGTCAAGCACTTGATGACCCACTCCACTACTTCTCTTTTCATGTTAGGCCACCAATAATATTCCTTAAGTTCACGGTACATTTCGTACTTCCTGGGTGGATCTTATATCTGGAGCTGTGCCCTTCGTGCTTAACTCTTGCACATTTGGAATCCAAATTCGGGATGCATACCTCATGATCCCTTTCTTATCCTCTCGCATCTGACTTCCTCACCGGTCAATGTTTCTCTTTCTTCATTCATCTTCTTTTCTTGACACACTCGTATCTTTTCAGTCAGTTCCGGCACTAGCTTAATCTCAAATAATCCTTCTGTTCCTTACCGGTTATTCTCACGTCAATTTCCATCCTTTCGAACTCCTTAACTAACTCCTCAGTATTCATCATCATTTTGAGTCTCTCTTTTCTACTGAGGGCGTCAGCCACCACATTGGCTTTACCCGGGTGATACAAAATTTCACAGTCGTAGTCCTTAATCATTCTAACCACCTCCTCTATTTCATGTTTGGTTCATTCTGAGTAAAAATATATTTGAGGCTCTTATGGTCTTTGTAAATCTTGCATTTCTCACCGTACAGGTAGTGCCTCCAAATTTTTAGGGCAAACACTATGGCTACTAATTCTAGCTCGTGTGTTCGTTATCTTATCTCATACTCCTTTAACTGCCGAGAGGCATATGCGATAACCTTTCTGTGATGCATAAGCACATATCCTAGTCCTTTATGCGATGCGTCGATGTATATCACAAACTCTCCCTTTCCATCGGGAAGAGCGAGCACTGGTGCTGACACCAGTCTCCTTTTCAGTTCCTGAAAGCTTTTCTCACATTTCTCTGTCCATACGAACTTTTCCGTTTTCCGGGTAAGTCTAGTCAGTGGGCCGGCTATCTTGGTAAAGTCTTGCATGAATCTCCGGTAATATCATGCTAAACCCATAAAACTCCTAACCTCTGTTGGGTTAGTCCGTCTTTCCCAATTGGATATCGCCTCTATCTTGGCGGGGTCAACTAAAATTCCTTTGGTACTCACCGCATGCCCTAAGAACTGAACTTTCTTTAACCAAAATTCGCATTTCGAGAACTTGGCATATAATTTCTCATTCCTCAAGATTTCTAAGACTATCCTCAAATGTTCTCCATGTTCTTGCTCTGTCTTTGAGTAGATTAGAATATCATCTATAAAAACTATCACACATACATCTAGGTACTTTTTGAACACCCTGTTCATCAAATCTATAAAGGTTGCGGGCGCATTGGTTATCCCAAATGACATAACTAAGAACTCATAGTGTCCATACCTAGTGCGAAAAGCTGTCTTGGGTATATCCTCAGGTTTGATTTTCAACTGGTGATATCCTGTTCTCAAATCTATTTTGGAAAAGTGTACAACACCCTTCAGTTGGTCGAATAGGTCATCAATCCTAGGGAGAGGGTACCTATTCTTGATAGTCAGCTTATTCAACTCCTTGTAGTCTATGCATAGTCTCATACTGCCGTCCTTTTTCTTTACGAACAGTACTGGCGCTCCCCATGGTGACACACTGGGTCTTATCATTCTGTTATCTAATAACTCTTGCAGTTGAGAAGCTAATTCCTTCATCTCAACTGGGGCTAGCCTATAAGGGGCCTTGGACACTGGTGCCATCCCTGGTGCTAATTCTATAGAAAATTCTATTTCTCTGTCGGGTGGTAATCCTGGTAAGTTCTCTGGAAACACATTCTCGAATTTATTTACTATGGGTATGTCCTATATATTGGGAACTTTCTTCTCAGTATCCATCACATAAGCCAAATAGGCCTCGTTACCTTTCTTTAACAATCTCTTTGCATGTAGCATGGTCAGAAATTTATGGGTCTGTCGTTGACCTTTGAACACTACTTCATTTCCATTTTGCACTCTTATCTTCACTCTCTTTCGCTCAAAATCTATTTGTGCTCCATTACTGGATAACCAAACCATTCCTAATATTATATCAAATACTCCTAACGCAAATCGGATTAAGTCAACCTCGAAGACTTTCCATTCTAATTTCAACTTGCATTTAGGGTGTACTTGATTTAAAGGAATTATTTCTTTGTTTGCTATTTCCACTTGTAATACCTCACGTAAGGGTATGGCGTTAAGTTTTAACTTTTTAGCAAAATCTTTAGATATAAATGACTTGGTCCCTCCAGAATCAAATAGGACATTTGTATGTTCGGAATTTAACAAATGGGTACCTGCTATCACGTCAGTGTTCCGGACAGCGTCCTGAACGGTCATGTTGAAGGTCCTAGTAGCTGGGGGCCGGTTGGATGCAGCTGTGCTCATCCTTGAGGCCGGGGGCTTTAATGTCGGGAAATCCTTCTTCATGTGCCCTACCTTCCCATATTAGAAACACATCACGTTGGGTTGGGTGCAGTTGTTGGCAAGGTGTCCGGGTTGGTCACACCTATACCATTTTAGAGGGGCTCTCGCCTGGTTGCACACTCCAAGGTGTCTTCTTCTACATGTTTGACACTCCGCTATTGGGGCGCGGGGTTGGCTATGAAATGTTGCCCTAGATTGTCCGCCGCCCTGGCCAATACTCTCACTTGGGGCCATTCTAAATCCGGGGCCTCTCGCTGGTTGGGACATCACTCCCCTGACGAACCTGCTTGGAAGGCTCCTGTTCCAGGTTCCTCCTCCTCCTCCTCCTTGACTCCCTATCTTCCTTTTCCTATTTTCCTTTTCCTTTAAACTGTGCTCACTGGCAGCTTCAACAATTGAGGCTTTTTGCACTAAGGTGGCGTAATCTGTCAGCTCTAGTACCGCCACTCGGTTCTGGATCCACTGTTTTAGACCAAGCTGAAATCTTCGCGCTTTCTTCTCCTCGGTATTCATAAACTCAGGCACAAATCGTGATAACTCAGTAAACTTGGCCTCATACTCTGCCCCGGTCATCTTATCTTGTTTCAACTCTAGAAACTTAATCTCCATCTGAGTTTCCATAAACCTAAGGAAATACTTGTCTAAGATGGAATCACAGCATCAATCTCGAGGTTTCGTTTAGACTCCCACCAGTAGTTAGCTTCCCCTTTCAGCATGTAAAAAGCGAAAATGGTCTTGTGTCGTTATTCCACACCTAGTATTTCGAAGGACTTTTCTATTTCCTTGAGCCAGGCCCGTGTCTCAACGGGGTCGGCAGATCCTAGAAACTCTGGGGGTTTGAGGGATTTGAATGCCCCGAAGGCAGTGGCCGCAGTGTGTTGGGCAATATGTGGTTGTGGTGGAATGGGTTGTTGGTTCATATTTGCCCTTAAAAGTTCTATAAACTCATTCATGGGGTTCCCTCCCTAATGGGTATCCTCAGCCTCTTCTTCTACATACTCTTCCTCATCATACTCATTATAGTCTAAGTCTTCCTCACTTTCCTCATTCACTATGTAGTCAGGTCCATTATGTTGTTGGTTAACAGATTCTACGGGTTGTGCCCTGGTTCCTCTTCTACGGGGTGGCATTATTCTGATAATGAAAATATGTCAATATAGTTGTAATTTTTTTACCTTTGGATTAATTTATTCATAGGTAAGCATGTCATTTATTATCTAGCACGTTTTTAACAAGTGCAATAATATGGAAATCAATTTCTTAATAACTGCTAGATATATACCATAGGGTCTCCCAAATTATATCTTGGGATAAAACAACTATCCGAGTTTATACATGACCTGATTATAATACATCACCACTTGTCCTGAATACTGAAATGCAAATACATATATCGGGTACCCTGAAGGGCTAGGAATGCTATCTACTACTAGCTATCCTAACAAAATTGGTGACAAGTCACCCAGCCCTTTACAAGGTCCATAAATAGTCACTCATCTCTCAGTCACTGTCGCTGCGCATGAGGTCTCGCACCCTCCTCATCCCTCCCACCAACATCAGCTCTGCGTCAACTACCGGGATGTATCCCCTCATCGTTGTCATCCTCATCTGAACCGGGGTACGGAGCTCGATCCCATCGATCTCCCTGCGAGCTATGGTCGGGGAAGTAGCTCTAAAGTCCCCTGGGTATCCTAGCCTGAGGGCTCTCTCGGTGGTCAGCGCCTATCGTAGCTCCACAATGCGGGCAGATGCCGCGGTGATCTCAGTGTTAAGCTAAGCCACTATCCAGTCGTGCATAACTACATATATGGTCGCTGGGGGTGGAAGAGGTGAGTCTGGGTCGCTAGAGGATATGTTATGAACCTCATAGGTCTGTGCGTCCATCCCATCATCCTCGTCCTCATCAGTTAGGGCAAAGGGCTCAGCATCCCTGGGTGTGGTGTAGAAGAGCGAACAGTCGAGAGAGGGTACATATCTATATCCCTCCAGTCTATGCCATCCCCCTGAGGCATCTCAACGTCATCAGCTATGGGGACAGGAAGGTCAGTCTCCTTCTTCGGGGGATCCTCAGTAGGGTCATCATCTGAGTCATCAATGGGTGGGTCCTCCGGCTCGGGTGTAGGGTCACGCTCAGGGGCTATAATATCATCAACAGGGTCAACCTCCCCCATAGGCTCCACTAGTACCTGACACTATAGGCAAGGTGTTACTAACTTAGAGTCGGAATTCCCTTGTGGGTAAAACTGTCAAGACTACTCATGTACCTGACAACGAACTCGACTTGAGCTCTAATTGATTATTTATTATTCTTATGTCTACGTATTTTATATCCTATCATTTCCAAGATTTGATAACCTAAGGCTCTGATACCATTTCTATGGTGCCCCAAAATCCGGGGTCAAGGATCTAGGAGGCCATTCCATCTTGAATGCTATATAGCACTTATCTCGTATCACAATATATAAATACTCACACTTTTACAACCCCACACTTATCACACACACACACACTAATAGGTTATTATCTTGGAAACTAAACATTCATTACTAGAATAATTCAATCCACAAAGTGATAATTATTACAACCCAAAAGTAATTATGTCTTATCGCGGAAATAACCTTTAAGTAAGGTTAGTCCATCGGTCAAATATTCGTTTCTTATTCATTATCTTAAATAAGTCATACTTGTAAATAAGTCAGACTAAAAATAACTGAAAACCAATCCAGCTTATTCAATCTACCTGAGGTACAACACCAAACATCCTACGGAATAGCTGGCCATCTCCTACCCATTTCATGGCTGTGATTTTCATGATAGGCATCTTGATTCACTGTTGTGTTGTGTCAATTTAAGAAAACAAGTGTGAGCTATAATGCCCAACATAACAATATACAGTATGAAATGATTGTATGATAAACTCAAGTATAATGCTATATATGATAGATGCGTTTTATTAAAAATAGTTTTCCTTGGTAATACACACCTTCTTTTTGAAAACAATCCTTTAGTGGATTTATTATCCTACGAATACCTTAATGGTAAACCCAACACCTAGGCTTGGGTTACGGTATTGCATCACAATTCCAATTGGAAGAATTTTAGGACATTCACTGGAGCCACCACATACGATGATCAGTCGTACTACGGAAATAGTAACCTTTTCTACATGTAGAGGGACGACTTCCTTACTCCCGGTTGTCACCCTAGCCGCATTCGGGCTTTATATGCTTCCCCATTCTACCCGGGTATATTTTATATACTTCGTATGTCCTTCAGTACACATGGTACCTTCCCATACGAAAAATTAATATTGCAGTTTCCCCAGTCCACGAAGTACTGGATCTCTACCCCTCCTTTGTCCTTTTAATAATCCTATCATATACTTGGAATCATCGAACTATATCGAAGTTCCCCAAGCGTTTTGCTTGTTGATAGGCACAACTTATCTCATATATATATATATACTTCCGAAAAGTTTTCGGAGGAAGTACTAAGGATGTGAGTTGACCGTTGTCAACAGATAAATAAATAAGGGGGAAAGTTTTATTTGAAACTATATTCAAAATATTTAAAATATGTCGAGATAATATTCTCCGACGATCTGAAATTATTCGAATGATTTTCCGAAAATCAGAAAGTAATTTAAATCAGGTTTTATGATTTTTAAATCATATTAAATAATTTGATAAATAATCCTTAAATAATTAAACCGCGAATAATTATACTTTAAAAGAATATTTAAAATGATATTCCTCAACTAATTTATATTTAAGTAATTTTAAAGTAATCTTTAATAATTAATCGAGTTTGAAATAAATAATCATTGGATAATAATTCTCCTATTTTAAATGAATAAATATATTAATATCCATCATTCGAGTATTTTAAATATAGTTGAGGGACTACGATTTTTGGAAATCGTTTTAATAACAGTTCGAGGTATTTAATGTTTCACAAGTAGACATCGAGTCCCTTGGAACACAACTACTACGGACTTTAATCGTCCTAAAATATCACCGTAATGATTCCCGGGTTTTTATTTTAAAATCCCGACCGACTCTCGGTCTTATAATTATACGTCACGCTCGTGGCGGCGTTAAACATTCTACAATATATACATATCATGCGACATCGCTACATTATGCGAAAACTCAATTACTTAGTATCATGGCAAGCATGGTATTTATGCAAGTGATAGTAAAACAATCCTTTTATAACACAACAGTATATGGAGTTGGGTTCGTAAACTTGCCTGGGAATCTCGAGGTGGAGGATGCTCTAGGGTCCGCTCGAAAATCTATAACCATAAACATAAACCGTTTCGTTAGATTCCGTTCTAATTTACGGTGACTCGTACTCATATGCTACTTATTATTCATTCTCTCACTTATTTTACCCTTATTATTCCTTTAAGTACTTATTCATGTCACGGTCGCTTCCTTTTTGAAGTACCTTATGTCCGTTTATATTTTCATCGCCGGCTCCGCTTATGAATTCTAACGGCATTCTAATCGAGCGGTCTTGATTCCGATATTTTTATAAAATTGAAAAAACATTACTTTCACTTGAATTTTTTTATAAAAGTTAAGTAAATCTATTTAATACTCTCTGTAAAACTTTCATAATTTATGAACATTTTAAGTTGATCATTTCTATTTCCAAAATTCGTAATTCGTAGCAGTTTTTGTCGCGTTAATCACTTTTAGTAAAACAGTCATAACTTTTGATCCGTAAATCGGAATCAAGCGATTCTAGCGCCTAAACGATCCTTATAATATTTCTATAATAATCAAGTGTTATTTGTCAAGAAACTACAGTTTATATCTTCGGAACTTTCTGCAGAAACTAATTGTTATGTTTTATTCGTTTTAGCGAGATTACGATTACGATCCGAGTTTCGTTTACGCCTTACTACTCTATACTACCACCAACAATCATCAAATCATCATCACCACACTGAATCCTCTCAAGAACATCATGTTCTTGAGGCAACAATCATCAACCTTAAATCTACTTAACTAAACATCAAGATTACAACAAATCATTCACCAAAACAATGTTTACAACTATGTTCCAAAAGTTTCTTGAACTTAAACCTTAAATAAAGATGGGTCAAAGATTTATACCTTTCTTGAAATCTTGAGATGTGTTCTTGATGATGGTGAAGTCTTAGGAGTGCTTGGTAGGGTTTTTGGAACCTAAATTAACCATTAAAATCAAGAAACCAAAGAAAAGTTACTATTCATACTATTCACTGTCATCTTTCTTGAATTTTTTTACCCATCAAACCTTGATAAAATGAGCTTAAAAATTTATCTTACCTTAGTTTAGGATGTATAAAGCTTAGGAATTAATGAGGGATTTTTTCCATGACTAGAAGAGAGGTTTTTGAATTTGATTTCCTTCCATTTTGGAGCTTGGCCGAATGGAAGAAGAAAATAAGGAGTGAGAGAGTTTTGTGTTGTGTTTCTTGAATGCTTCTTGCATAAGATTGTATTTTATTTGTATATATTCTAGCATATGTCCTAGAACTAGAGTATGTTGGCATATCTTTGAACAAATCATGCTAGCTTCTTAGGTTACAAGCTAATCTACTTGGTTTTAGGCTTTAGCTTACTATTTCTAACTTTAGGTTATCATTCCTATATAGCTAGGTTACTATTTGATGATTTAACCATGGTTAGTTTCTTACCATGGTTATTTAGTTTAGTTAGTTTGGTTCGATACATTTATTTATTTGTTCCCGCGTTTGCTCGGTCGCTTAATCATTTTCGTAATAATTTCTCATAAACGGTTCACGGCATAAATCCTTTCGTATTTATTCTTTATCTTTTGAAGTATCATTCTTGGATATAAATCTGTAGGGTTTTAAATTCGTAATTATATTGTGATTCCCGTAATCCTTGATGGTTCGTAAATACGGTCATTTTTTAAAGTTCCTTTTTTTCGAAAACTAATAGCATTTACATACACTCATTTGGTACGTATAATCATGTTATCAACTCTGAAACTCAATTTCTCATGCACAACATAGTGTGGGCTAAAAGAAATTCCCTATCTATCAGGGTTACTATTCATTAAGCGTTTGTACAAAGTGTCAAAAATTCTAGTTATTACAGCGTATCTATTTTCGCAAAATCTTGCACGAATCTTCTGTAGTAACCTGCCAATCCCATGAAACTTCTTACTTCTGTTGGTGTTTTTGGTCTCTCCCAGTTGATTATAGGTTAATCTTTGACCGATCCACTTCAACTCCTTTATTGCTAATTACGTGTCCAAGAAATCATACTTTTAACCAAAATTCACACTTTGAAAACATTGCGTACAATTTCTCCCATCACAGTGTCTCTAGAACTATCCTCAAAAGATATGCATGCTCTTCCTCTATCTGGGAATAGATCAAAATGTCATCTATGAATACAATCATGAATTTATCCAAATACTTCCTGAAAACTCAATTCATTAGATCCATGAAAGCTGCTAGTGCGTTGGTTAATCCAAATGCCATTACCAAAAACTCATAATGTCCATATCTGATTCTGAATGCTGTCTTCAGAATGTCTTCTAGATTGATCATCAGTTGATGATATCCGGATCTTAAATTAATCATAGAAAACCATACAGCGCCTTTAAGTTGGTCAAACAAATCATCAATCCTTGGCAACAGATACTTGTTTTTAATGGTCAGCTTATTCAATTCCCGATAATCAATACACAGTCGCATACTTCCGTCCTTTTTCTTGACGAATAAAACTGGTGCGCCCCACGGGGATACACTAGGTCTTATAACTCCTTTCTCCAAAAGATCTTGTAGTTGAGTTGCCAATTTCTTCATCTCCACTGGTGCCATTCGATACGGTGCTTTAGATACTGGTTCCGTTTCAGGTGCTAGATCAATCGCAAACTCAATCTCTCTATCGGGAGGTAATCCTGGAAGATCGTCTGGAAAGACATCTGAAAACTCATTGACAACTGGAATCGCTTCGAGCACGGGAACTTCTTTACTGGTATCTATCACATGAGCCAAATACATCTCACAATTCTGATGCAATAACTTCTTTGCTTGAGCTATCGTTAAGAACTTCTTTTCTTGCTTACTCCCTCGAAATATCACCTTCTTCTTACTATCCAATGTTTGATGTCTCACTTTCCTATTCTTACAATCAGTCTGAGCGTTATTCTCTGACAACCAATCCATTCCTAAGATAACATCAAATTCCCCCAACTTAAAAGGTATCAAGTTGGCATAAAAATGATGTCCCGTTATCTCAATGACACACCTCGGGCCCACTCGGTCGACATGAACTTGGTTCTTATTAGCTAATTCTATCATTAACGCTTGTTCTAACAATTTAACTTTGCAATGTAGTTTATCGACAAAATCTTTAGAAATAAATGACCTTGTAGCTCCAGAATCAATTAAAACTTTAGCGTCTATGGAGTTGACTGGAAGCGTACCTGCAACCACATCAAAACTCTGAACAACATCCTTCATAATCATATTGAATGTCCTGGCCTTTGGCTGATTCATTGTTGGTGGTCCTTTAATTCTTTCCATACCCTGAGAGGATGGTCCTGCAATCCTTGGAACAATTACACCTTGTGCTTGCTCTTTACAGTTGTTGGCATAATGCCCTGTCTTCCCGTATCGGAAACACATAACTTCTGGCATCTGATTGCGGCACTCATATGCATGATGTCCCTTCATATTACACTTGTAACACACATAATTATATTTGCAAACCCCAAAGTGCTTTCTGCCACAAAACTTGCAATCTGGCATTGGTGGACAATTGGACCTCTGCTGATTTAAATTCTGAAAACGGCTACCTTGTCCTCCATTTCCTGATTGTGGTCTTTTGAATCCCACATTCTTGTTACCCTAAAACTCCGGCCTTCTGTTGAAACGGCCCTGGAAATTACCCTCTTGTTGTCCTCCTCCTGAGGTTTCTATTTTCCTTTTCTTCCCGTCCCTTTCTCTCTGAGACATGTCACTCCTACTTTCAATCACCATCGCTTTATGAACCACTGCCACATATGAAGTCAACTCAAACATGGCTACTCTATTCTGAATCCAAAATTATAATCCATGTTCAAACCTTCTTACTTTCTTTTCATCTGTATCATCCTGATCTGGCACAAACCTCGCCAATTCAGTAAATTTGGCCTCATATTCCGCGACAGTAAGATCACCCTGTGTCAGATTCAAAAACTTGATCTCCATTTGGTTCTTCATATACCTCGGGAAATACTTCTCCGGTAACAGCTCTGTAAATCTCTCCCAAATTACAAATTCACCTCCTTCCAATGCTCGTGTGGATTCCCGCCAATAGTTTGCCTCACCCTTCAGAAAGTAACTGGAAAACTTAGTCTTCTGCTCAGCTCTTACTCCGATTAAGTCAAAAGCTTTCTCAATTTCTTTAAGCCATGCATTGGCTTCCACGAGATCAGCACTTCCCTTGAACTCAGGTGGTTTCACAGCTCGAAATTGCTTAAAAGTCACCGCAGATGGTGCTACCGGTTGTTGCTGTTGATGTTGCTGCTGCTGCGTGAGATGCAACACTTGCTGCTGCATCAGTCCCAACATCTGGACAATCGTTGGATCTGTACGACTCTCGGTATGATCCTCTTATGAATTACTCCTCCTCTTTGGAGCCATTAATTCTGGTAATAAAATAAGCAACTTATATAATAATCTGTCAAATATGGTGTCAAATATGTAGCAATCTTTTAACATAACAAAATTCTCAAGCATTATCTCTTTTCAAAATATCATAAACTTGCTACCATATTAATAAATGCGACATGATTATCATAAAATCTTTCTTACTATCTCAAAGAATAATAACACAAAGAAAATTAACGAAATTTATCCAAACCTTCCAACTCTTACTCCAAATCTCAAATAAACCAACAAATGGTGGATAGGGTTGCAACGCAACCTTCCATCCTCTTATATTACTTCCTACTATCCTCGGGAACCAACAAAATAGCAAAGCAATGGCATAAAAGCCTAAAGTTAACCGCAAAACAGGAAACCCTAAACAACTTAGATATAAGCCAACCCAGTAACCTAAACTTAATCCTATAAGAGCTAAACAACACATGCCTATCCTACGCGATCTTCCTATGACTGACTTAATACAATTCTAAGCCTATTTCAGTGGCTATAACCTGAGCTCTGATGCCAACCTGTGACGCCCTCCAAATCCGGGGTCTAAATTTGGGAGTCACTAACCGATAAACCATCACATAATAGGCACATCAGAATAATATAATAAATATGACCCATTGCATGCAACTCAATTCACAGGTTATAGTATGAAACATGCACTAAAATAAACCTAATGTTATTACAACCCATAAGTCTAATTAGTTTTACAGACTATTCAAATTTTATTACGAACCTCTAGACTAGTCAGGCGTCCCAAACAGTCTACCTGGAAAACACACCAAACTATTTACAAGCACACAACTCCTGGTCAAACCTGGAACTCAAGCCTGCTCTGACTTAGCTGGAAGATAAGAATAATAAACAAGTATGAGCGAAGAAATGCTCAGCAAGCGGTATGTAGTTTATAAGTGAACAACAATAACAATATCTAAGTAAAACACAATTATGCACTATTGTGTTCCCGATGATCAGTCATGAAACAACACCGGTATCCCGCAGCCATACCGTAAATAAAGGTCTCGGTATCCCGAAGCCATATCGTACCTATTGGATATCCATAAAGAGGCATATATTCGCCTTGCAAGGATTACACTTTCGTATAATAGCTCACACTGGACCGGTGCCTCGACCTCTTACGCTAACCAATAACCAATTCACAAAACAATTTTGATTAAAGGAGTCGTATCAATGACCTCTTTATATATTTAACTCTCTATTTCACATGGGCCGGAGTTATCTCAACAACTGATGGTGAAATAACTAGAACAATTAGTTATTCGCTAACCTCATCATAAAGTTTCACTGTATAGAGTATATATGGATGGCATAGTTATTCACTACCTATCAAATCAAAGGATTTGTTCTAGCAGAACGATTGCTAGAATTAAAGGATTCCAATAATCAAATGACTGTTGGTATCTACTGTACCACAAGAATATTTATAAATAATTCTAATATTTTGAATACATAAAACAATAAACTATTTTGAATTTATAATAGGGGAGAGAACTTTCCTGGTATGCTCGATAACTTCTTACTATAATTTTGGCTTATAACTGCTGGCTACTGACTCCATCTAACATTTGACTGCACTCCTTGCTATTCGATTCTATAAACAAAAGGACTATCGTAATTGACAGAACCAAACTCAACCGACGTAACTATACGTCTTGACGTCTACCCGATCGTTTATAACTAATCATGGCATTTTAATACTTTAAATAGATAGCATGCATATCACGTAACACGTAATCATGTTATTCATATATTAAGTAATCACTTATTTCATGCAACACATAAGTCACATTGTCAAAATATAAGTTTCAGAACGTTCAGAACTGATATCAGGTCAATAACTGTATTTATCGATCAGATACCGATTCCGAATGACTCTCAAATCAAATGACCTTGCTATATAAAAGAAATTAGGTCTCAAAAGTATTTTTATTGAAAGCGGGATATTTTTCTGAGTCTATACGCGTTCGTTTCGTATTAAACAGACGAACAGTTTATTTATTACGAATAAAATAAGAATAAATGGAAATATATCAATTAATAATAATAATTAATTTTTAATTACCAAAATATAATTTTTAAAAGTTTAAAAATGATTTTTAGTAATTATTTGAATTAATTATAAATAATTTACATTTCATTTAACTATTTATAAATAAAATTAATTGATTAAATAAATTAATAAATTAATTATTTATAAATAATTAACTAAAATAAATTATAAATAATTAAATCAAATTGAATTTTTGAAATAATAAAATAAAATAATTTTTGGAATTTAAAATAATTACGTAAATAATTTTTAGAATTTACAATAATAACTAAATGATTTTTAAAATAAAAAAAATGATTTTTAGAAAATAGAAATGAATTTTGATTTAAAAATAAAAAGAATTTAGCAGAAAAAAGTTTCAGGTTGGGGATTTGGGATAATTTGGATCAAACCCGGGTTATTAAACCGGGTTACGAAGAACACGGCCGGGTCCGGGTTGAACACCGGTCGGTTTCTGGAATAAGCCTAGATTCCGGCGGGTTCTTGCCGGACTCCGGTGAGTCCCAAAACCTGCCAAAACGCAATCGTTCGATCCCGTTTTACATGCCCGCACATTTGGTATCAACCCAGAAACGCCTTAACAACAACATCAACAAGCATCATTCATCGGAATGATTTCTCCGACCAAAAACCGATCATCCCCGATCCAATTTCCGGCCAAAACCCGAATTCAATCATTTCTCAACCAAAAATCACATTTTAATTATCAAAACGAAACCCAGAAACTGTACAATCTATTCACGGGTTCAACATCAACGAACAACCTCCTAATAATCTAAAAACTCGAAATCAAAAACAAGAAAAACAAGAACTTCGACTAATACTAAAACATAACCAAAATCAACAAAATTATATACTAAATCGACCCTCGTGAACTCAGAAAAAATAATCAATCAACCAAATCATCAAACAATCCTTCTAGAATCAAAACGAATTTAGACAATAAACTTGAAAATCGAATTTACAAAATACTGCACCTCGATTTGTAAAATTGATACCAATAGAACGGGCTCGTTGAGAGGATGATTTTGATTACTAGAACACTCGATTTGGTTTCCTGGATAGCCAAAAATCATTGATCAAAGGCTGGACAAGAATTTTCACCCCCAAAAACTATGGTCTTGAATTTTCTGAAAATAAAATGAAAATAAAATAAAATAAAATAATGTAATCTGCTATTTATATTATCTGAGAAATAACTGCCCAAAAATCAAATAAGGGTGTTTTTATCTCTTAATTAGAATAATTAGGCCCCAAAATAATAATTATGGGAAATGATTTTAAAAGCAATTAAATATAAAATATAAGTCAAAATTCTCCAAAAATTAATAGAAAACCCCGAATACACATAAAATATATTCAAATGCACATAAAACGAGATAAAACGAGTACCTCGATAAAGAGGCTAATAAACACGCGTCCAAATTGCAGATCGATTCATATAAATACACTTTAAACACGTATTAATTAATTGAAAAAATTTGATGGTCCTTGCGGGGCCACATATATCAATTATAACACATAATAGCATGGCAATAATCATTTTAAACTCATAAAACACATTATATTTATTTATTTAACATAAATATTCATATAATTTTCCTGGATATTACACCACTTGTGGAATGCCTCTTACGAAATCTTTCCTGACTAGCTCATTCATAGTCTTGAAGTTAAGGTGTGCCATAGGCAACTCTCATCTTCACTTGCTTTGCTAAATAGATAAATAACGGATTCTGCATTTGATGAGTTGAAGTCAGCTAGATACACATTTCCTTTTCTCACTCCAGTGAGAACCACTTTATTGCTTTTCTTGTTGGTCACAACATAGGCTTCAGTATTGAAAGTTACTGAGTTTCCCTTATCACAAAGCTGGTTGATACTCAAAAAATTGTGATTGAGTCCATCCATTAGGGCAACTTCCTCAATGATGACATTATCCTTTGAAATCAAGCCATATCCCACAGTATAACCCTTACTGTCATCCCCAAAAGTGATACTTGGGTAAGCTCTCTCCTTGAACTCAGTGAGAAGGGTAGAATCTCCAGTCATGTGCCTTGAGCACCCACTATCCAAATACCAAAGATTCTTTCTGTTTCCCTGCACACAACAAAATCAAATCAAGTTGATTTTGGTACCCAAGTTTCCTCGGGTCCTGTTTTGTTAGCCTTTTTCTTAGGTTTCTTAGGCTTGTCCTCATTTGACTTAGGCATTTGAAATTCATCTTTAGTCAATTGAGTAAAACCCTTAAAACCATTCATCATTGAAGAATTATCATGCACATGCTTGTTAACATGGAAAGGCATATTCTGTGCAAAAATGTTGTTCCAGTAAGGCATGCTAAATGCCATTTGAGGCATAATAAATGCAGCATAATAAGGATTTTGTGCAAATGGCATATTAGCAAATTATGCATTCAAATTATTTGCAGGCATAACATTCACAGGAATTGTAGGCATACTGGGAAATGAAGGAGATGTAGACATAGGAGCAGTCATAGCAAGTTTGTAATTAACAGAAAAATGATTAACACTACCACACTTCACACAGATTTTTCTAGGAGCATATTTATCAGGTGTGTAGTTGTTATATTTGTTAATTCCTACCTTCCCATTCTTATTGTTTTTCCTTTTTAATTTTATTTTAACCTCTATTTTCTTCAATCTGTCACTCAATTGCTTGATTGATAGATGCCCTACATTGACTCTCTTGTCCTTTTTCACTTGACTTGTTTCTCCTGGAACAAAGTTCTTAGAAACTGATCCATATTTCTCATTTAATTTAGCTAGCTTGGCTTTGCTAACTGGCTTACTTTTACTCAACAGATATGGTTCCTTCTCTTTTGACGGATAATCCTTTTGATCATTCGACGGATAACGTTCATCATCCGTCGAATCCACATCCATTGAAAGTCCTTCAACCAAATTGGAATCAAGTTTCTCCTTGCTCTTTTTCCAGGCTGCATCACAGAAGGATTCCAAAACTTGAACTTTAGTAATTTGAGCATGGACATCTCTAGATGATTTCCATGCCTTAATTACCTCATGTTTTCGTTCAAGTTGTTTTCTTAAAATCTCCTCTTTCTTTAAGGATTTAGTTAGTTCATCTTTGGCAATCTTACACTCTATTTTAAATTTTTCAAACTCAACAAATTGAGTCTCTAACACATTTTTTCTTTCACTTAAAAACAAATTGTTCTCTTTAATTTTAGTGTTTTCTTTAGTGAGAGATTTAAGTGTAACACGCAGATGATATAACTCAGTAGACATGTCATTTATAGCATCATTACACTGAGCTTTAGATAAATATGCTAGATTAGTAGTGATTACCTGATTACTGGATGAACTAACTTCTGTTTCATCTGATTTAGCCATAAGTGCTAGATTGACATAACTTGTATCATCATCCTCTTCTAGTCCATCTGCAGCCCAGTTATTTTCCTGTGTGATGAAAGTCCTTTCCTTTTGTTTGAGCAACTCAAAATATTTCTGCTTATAATCCACAGGCTCAAACTTCTTTTTGCCAGAATCAGACTTTCTGCATTCACTAAAAAAATGACCTGCCAAGCCACACTTGAAACACTTGAATTTAGACTTGTCAACCATGTTTTTGTTTGACTTGGATGCTCCGAAATTCTTCTTGAATTTGATCTTGGCAAACCTCCTGGATAGAAAATCCAGATGCTCATCTATGTCATCCATGTCATCTTGATTAAGATGTTTTCATGTTCAGCTACTAGCCCTTTTCCCTTGCCTTCACAAACTCTAGGGTTTGGTGCAGATTCAACAACTTCAACCTTTATCTCCTTCTCTTTCTCTTGCTCAACAACCAATGCAATGGATCCTTATTTTTTTCTTCCTTTCTCCAGCTTCTCATCTTGCTCTATTTCAAGCTCATAGGTTTTTAGAATCCCATACAGTCTGTCCAAGGTAAATTCCTTGTAGTCTTGAGAGTTTCTTAGTGAGACTGTCATATGCTTCCATTCCTTTAGTAGAGATATAAGAAATTTGAGATTTGATTCCTTTGTTTGATAGACTCTTCCATGCAACTTTAGAGCATTTAGTAGCTTTTGAAATCTACTAAATATGTCAGTAAGTGACTCACTTTCTTTACTATGAAAATGCTCATATTACTGAATCAAGAGTTGCATTTTGTTTTCCCTTACCTGCTCAGTTCCATCATATTTAACTTGAATTATATCCCAGACATCCTTAGCAGTTTTGCAATTTATGATGTTGTCAAACATGTCACCATCAACACCATTAAACAGAATATTCATGGACTTCTTATCCTTGTGGACTTGCTCAATATCTGGATCAGACCATTCTGCTCTAGGCTCTGGGATTGATGGCTCATTTCCTGTAGCAGCTCTCATAGAAACATGTAGACTATTCTCAATACAGTCCACATATCCCTCATATTGAGATAGGATATGCAGGTGCATTTTCACCTTCCAATGGTGATAGTTGTCTTTGTTCAGGAAAAGGAATTTTTACTCCAACCTCTTTTCAGCTCATCTTGTTAGTTGTTGTGATCTTTAAACTCTTTGTTCTTCAAGAGATTGCTTTGATACTAATTGTTATTCCCAAACAATCTAACAAAGAATTACAGAAGGGGGTTAAATGTAATTCTAGCTTCTTTTTAAATTTTAAGAACAGTTCTACAATGAATATACGACTGTGTTTGATTTAGCAATGATGCAGAATGAAAGTAGTAAAGAAATTAAATCAAAAGTAATTAAATAAAATTTTTAAAAACTATCTGGTGGATTGAACTTTTCCATCAGAGATATATATTAAGAAGAGAACTATGTGTTACAATGTTGTACACAGCTGCTTACAAGTTGAACTCACAAGAACAGAGAGATTCTTTACAGATTTTGCTTTATCTATTTCTCTGGTAATTGCTTACTAACTTAGATAAAATTCTACTTGCTACACTTGGTTTATATATCACTAAGTTACATGATAAAAAGACAAACAAATAAGACAAAATGTTTCTAGTCTAATTCTCATGCTTCTTCATTTCTCAATCCAGCATCTTTGAATATCTTTAGCTTAGCATGGAAATGGAAATACTTCTTTGTTCTCTAAAACCTGTAATTAGGCTGC
The DNA here is from genome assembly GCF_009905375.1 of Apium graveolens. NCBI lineage: Eukaryota > Viridiplantae > Streptophyta > Magnoliopsida > Apiales > Apiaceae > Apium > Apium graveolens. Next base: position 135,699,689 of record NC_133655.1, on the reverse strand, counting down.
CACATTCCATTTGCATACAATCAACGCATGTGACTGTCAAGTCACTATCAACTGCTCTTTTGAATTTATTCATCCGTTGAAACTTCATTGGATCATCCGTTGAAATTATGGTTGATCATTCGTTGACACTTTGGTTGATCATCCGTTGAAACTTTGTGAAACATCCGTTGAAGCTTTATTTGATCATCCGATGAAGCCTAGTGAAACATCCGTTGAGACTGTCTTCTTGGCAGTTAACTCCATTTCATTTATACAAGATTACAAGGCATCTGATATTTACAATTAACCAACATATCTTGTATATCAATCTAGTAGCCAACATGACTTAAGCATTCTACAACATCTAGTTCACTAAGGCATTATGATATGCAGAAATATGCTACTAAACTTATTATTATATAAGCTACTCTTTCAATGGATGTTGAAGTGATCATCTGTTGAAAGCTACAAAATTCAATAAATAAAATCTACTAAGTGTTTTGTTTAGCTTATCATCAAGTTCACAACATATTCCTAACAAATGGATCCATCTTCTCAACAAGGTGGGTCTATTAAAATTCGCTCGTCGACCACGGCATCCTGTAATGAGTCAAACACACTCTCAAATATTCAAGCTCTTGAAGCTTTAAATGAGTTAATCGGAAGAGCACTACTTGGTGAGGAAGTAATGACAGAAACAGTGAATTCAACCATATTACGGTTAGAATATCCTGTTCAAGGTCCTTCAATGGATCAACTACCTTCACAGGTGTTAGGAGAGAGTTTTGTAATCGCTGCCACATCTAGCACAACACTTACCTCCCCAGGACTAATAAACCTGGATGCATCTGCGGATAGGGGATTCGACATAGGTACGGATCGGCAACCCATTGGCGATGAACCAGATTCAAATGATGAGCCTACGGGGAAAGTGTTTTCACCGATACTAGAGGAAGCTGAGTAACAGATGCCACATATGACGGCCTCAGTGATCCTCCCAGAGATTACAACTCTGAACCAATCATCTCATGATGACATACAACTTGTCTTGAAAAAGGATCGGGACACACGAATTCCCATTGCACCACTTCTAATCTCCTCAAGGATGGCTCCAGTGTTTTCTGCAGGTACATCTTCTAGATCTCGGAGCTATGCGTGGAGTGTATCCGTGAGGGTGAGTGAAACACAAGTCCCTAAACCGAGTGACAGAGTGTTGAGTGATATACTGCGAGAAACTCGTGAGACACCTACCTCCCAAACACCTATAGACATGTCACAGTACATAACAAAATCTTACCTTGAAGAGTAGTTAGCATTTAAAGATAGCCATCTCAAAGAACAACTGGCTCTCAAGGATCAATATATCAAGAATAAACTGTCTGTCAGGGATCATCAGATTACACATATTTCCGATCAACTTGAACTTAAACAGGCATCATTTGCTAGTTTATGGGAATTCGTGGAGCAATCTCTCTCTCTCATTCTGGAAAAGGAAAGGTAATTTCCAATACTGAGTCAAAGATCTCTGTTAGAAAGCAAGCGCCAATCCCTGTCTCCACTGAAATAGCTCTTTCCAGTACTGGGCCAAAGACCTCAGTCAGCAAGCAAATGTCTGTTTCAGAACCATCTTCTCAATAGATCTTTATTACAACCCTCTAGACTAATTAAGCGTCCCAAACTGTCTACTTGGAAAACACACCAAACTATCTACAAGCACACAACCTCTGGTCAGACCTGGAACTTAAGCTTGCCCTGGCCTAGCTGAAAAAAAATCAGGATATGAAACAAGTATGAGCGAAATAAATGCTCAGCAAGCAGTAAATAGCTTATGATTTAGAACAACAATGACAATATATCCGATGAACAAAACCAAACCACAATATCAAAAACTGATATATATATATATCTGATAATAAACAACGTTTATAATATACTTTATTTTGGGATTGGAATCCTCGAACGACGGTGTGTTGCCGCCGGTGATCAGCCGCGGAGCAATACCGGTATGCCGAATCATATCCAACTAAACAAAAGGTACCCAAGGAACATATCGGCCTAGCAAGGTGTTATATCCTGTATAACACATAGCTCACACTGGACCGCTGCCACAGCCTCTTACGCAACCATCCAACCCATAAAAACAATTTTCCGTCAAAGGAGTCGAATCAAATGACATCCTTAACAACATAACTCCCCATTTCTCATGGTCCGGAGTTATCTCAACAACCAATGGCAAAATAACCAGAACAATTTGTTATTCGCTAATCTCAATTCAAAGCTTCACTGTATAGAGTAATTTATAGCGAAATATAAAACGTTTAACTATTTTGAACTTAGAATAGTATGGATATTGAAAGAATAAAGTCCAGAGTCAATATCAATTGAATGATAAATGAAGATATAAGTACTTGCATAACATGATTCAAAATAAATGTCACTTGAACAATAAGTGAAGTTAGGGTACTTGTCTGGTATGCTCGATAATTTCTTACTATGACTCTGCCTATAGCTGCTGGCTACTATCTCCGTCTAGCACTTGACCACACTCCTTGCTACTTGATTCTATAAACAAAAGGGCTATCTTAATTGACAGAACCAAACTCAATCGACGTAACTATACGTCTTAACATCTACCTGATCATTTATAACTAAGCACGACATTTTAAAACTGTAAACAGATAGCGTGCATATCACGTAGCAAGTAATCATGGCATTTCGTATAACATGTAATCATATATTTCATGTAACACATAAGTCAGATCATTAAAAGATATGTCTTAGTGCGTTCAGAATGAAAATCAGGTCAATAATAATATTTACCGATCAGATATCGAGTCAAACTGATACAAAAATCAAATGACTTTGCAATACAAAAGAAATTAGGACTCAAAAGTATTTTTATTGAAAGCATAATATTTTTCTGAGTCTGTACGCGTTCGTTTTGTATTAAACGGACGAACGGTTTATTTATTATGAATAAAATAAGAAATAAATAGAAATAAATCAATTAATAATAATATTAATTGATTTTTAAATACCAAAATATAATTTTTAAAAGTCTAAAAATAATTTTTAAGAATTATTTGAATTAATTATAAATAATTTACATTTATTTAACTATTGATAAATAAAATTAATTGATTAATTAATTTTTAATCAATTAATTAAATTCATAAATAATTAACTAAAATAAATTATAAATAATTAAATCAAATTGTATTTTTGAAAATAATTAAAGAAAATAATTTTTGGTATTTAAAATAATAAGTAAATGCTTATTAAATATAAAATAAGTGATTTTTGGAAATAAGAAAATGATTTTAAAATAAATTATAAAAAAAAGAAAACACAGAAACAGGTTTCAGGTAACAGCCTTCTTCCTCACTAGATCAACAGGCGGAGCAGGAGGGTGGTGGGTGGCCGGAATGTGAAGAACACGGCCACCGAAATCTGGAAAACCCAGAAACCGGTGCCGGATTCCGGCAACACCAACCAGCCCCAAAACCACACTGTAACCCCCCGTTTTTTGCCCCAATTCAATCCATAACCTTCCAGCAATCCAGAAACCTACTTCGCTTCATCAAACAAACCGCAGAACTCGGTTCCCGGCCAGAATCAAACGATTTTCCGGCAACATCACCGGAAAATTGTTCTCGTTAATTTCTTAACCAAAAATCAAGATTTATATACCAAAATGAAGCCCGGATTAACTACAAACTATCCCCATCATTCACAATCGTCAATATCAACCCAATAATCCAGAAAATCAACTTGAAAGAAATAAAAAATCTTAAAACTTGACTTAAACATTTCGGGAATCAAACAACACATATTTATAATCAAATCGACTGTAAACCATCATCTAAAACTATCTGTAACAACAAAATCAATCAAAAATCAACACAACTCAAGAACGATTTCAAGAACAAAACTAAGGATATTGATTTTACAGAATACTCACCCTCAAATCGTGATTTTGATATCAATAGAACGGGCTCGAAACAAGGATTATTTTGGTTACAAGAGCATCAACAGAGGATTCCTAGAACTCCCAATATCACTGGATTTGTGTTCTTGACAAGATTTTACCCCCAAAATTATATTCTTGATTTTTGGTTTTAATGAAATTAAAATAAACTAAAAGAAATAATGTCCTATTTATATTTATACAAAAATTATTCCCCAAAATAAATTAAGGGTATTTTTATCCCCTAATTATATTAATTAGGGCCCCAAAATAATAATTACGGGGAATAATTTTAAAAACGATAAAATACAAAATTAATGTCAAAATTCCCCGAAAATTGTGAATAATTCAAAAATACATAAATAAAGGGTATTTGAAATACGAATAATTTTATAAAAATGAAAACATGAATTTTGTGGGGTTTGTTGTCTCGGTGGGGTCCCGGTCCGTTGATTTTTGAAAAACAAAAACGACCCCTAAATTACCAGAAAAACCCGAAAACACCTAAAATGCATTCAAATGCGTATAAATTGAAATAAAACGAGTATCTTAATAAAGACGCTAATAAATACGCGTCCCGATTGCAGATAGGTTCATATAATTGCAGTTTAAACATATATTAATCAATCGAAAAATTTTCTGGCCCGCACAGAAACACACATAACAACGGTAACATCTAATATCATGGCAATGATCACTTTAAATTTATAAAACATATAATATTTATTTATTTAACACATAATATTCGCATAATTTTCCCGGTTATTACAGTATAGATCCATTCGGGTACCCAGGCACTATGGCCCAAGGGTCCGGTCCATCCCCGGCCCATAGGGTCCAGCTCATCACTGGCCCTCATATATATATATATATAGTAACCATGCAGCCCATAGAGTAATTTTGAAGTCAATCACTTTGATTTCAACACATCCCAACTCAGGGTTCGCAAATAAACCGAAAGAATAGGTATTTGCTCAAGAGGTCAATCGATAATATAAGAACAATAATGAAAGGGACTTGCATAATTAAGAGTAATTGCAGCGAAATATAAAACAGTTAACTATTCTGAACTTAGAATAGGAATGAAGTATTTGCAGTATGTTACGAGAAAAGTAAGGAATACTTGTCTCGATAAACTTTAACCACTATTATTGGTTGACTTTTGGATTGCCTTCAACATTCGTCTTTATTGTCAAACCACTACCTATTCTTGCTACGATCTCAACACTCAGGTCCTTCGATTGGAACCTCGCTGAGCTCGACGACTAACCACTAGATCATTCTTAGTCCGATGTCAATCCTCGGGTCTTCCGACTAGGACCTACAAGGTTGAAATTGAAGGGTTTTTAGCACATAAACGCAGCAAAAACGTAAATTTAAATCTTAAAAAAAAATGAAACCCTCTGCAGGATCCATGCGAAAAATAATATTTAATTCGTAGTTCAGTATGTTTACCTTAAGAAGCTTTACGTTAATGGAAAGATGGAGGTCTTTAATAGCGATCCAAAAATGATGAACGGAGATCCTTAGCAGCTGCTCCTCAAATGTGAAGCACTCCACCGGTATCCACCAAGAAAACGATGTAATGAAGGAGGAGGAGATGGAGAGAATTAGGATTTTGCAAATCTTTTTGGTTGAGGCAAAAATAGGATCTATAATAGTATATTTATAGGCAAATTTTTCAGCTGAAAATTTTCCCATAAAATATTATTATTATTAACCCTTTATTATTCTCACTAATAATTAAAACAACTTATAATTATTAATCCTTTTTATAAACTCTTTAGAAATAATTCTCTCACTTGATTTAATTTCCAAAAATTAAATTCTTAATTAATAATATTAAGAACCTTTTCTTAATTAATTTATAATCAATTAAATCTCATTTAATCAATTATTAAATTTTCCAATTAATTATTTATTTCATAAATAAATAATTATCAACCATTATTAATTAATTCCTCCACCATTAAATCATTCTCTTTTATGGTGTGACCCTGTAGGTTCAATATTAAGCCGGTAGTAGAAATAAATAATAATAAAACTATTTTATCATTATTTATATAAATTCTCTAATTCATTAAATATGATTAATTAATTAATCATATTTATTCTTCATCGTGAGGGATACTTCTCAGCATATCGCGACATTCGGATAATACGAATTCACTGCTTAGAATACCAAGAACCTATTCAGTGAGTAGTTACCGTATAATCAATTCCTTCTACCCTGCAATGTCACGATTAAATACAAGGCATGGAACTTGTGTCAAGCCTATCTTATTTAATCACTTACTTTCCCATTCACTATGCTTAGTTCTATATAATGTAAATTAGAAACTCCTTTCTAATTTCATTCACTCTGGCCAGAGATTCCTGAACTAGTATAAGTGGATCAGCATTGAACATTCTCTTCCTTCACTGGAAAGGGTAGATCCTTTATTGATCATACACTATCTTCGTGTACAAATTCCTATACCCAGTAGAGCCCTTATAATTGTCCCTTGAGACTAAGAACTAAACCAAAGCATAGTTCAGTGTACACAAGATGACTATGATGACCTCAAGTCTAAGGATACTTATACAACTATCACTATATGAACAACTGCTGACACGTGAGTGAACTCTATCAGTTGTTCAGCTGTGCGAGTCATGTTCAGTGAACTTATTCTATAATAAGCACCTACATACTAGCTATAGTGTCACCACACAAATGTCTATGAGAACAGACATCCTTCATAATGAAGGAAGCATAGTATATATCGATCTTTGCGCATTATTAATTACCAGTTAGTAATCCTATGACCAGGAATTATTTAAGTTTAGAGTTATCATCTTTTAGGTCTCATTATTATGATCTCATCACAATCCATAAAAAGCTTTACTCTAAACTGTGGTATATCTTATTTAAACATTTAAATAGATAGAGCCCGCAATAAAAACAAAACAAGTCTTTTATTAATATCAATGAAATCAAAACAGATTACATAAAAGTTATTTCTAAATCCTCATACATGATTGGACTTAGGACATATCTCTTTCAATCTCCCACTTGTACTAAAGCCAATCACTCCGGTATCTAATACCCATCTTATCTTTATGATGATCAAAGTGACTCTGAGAAAGTGGCTTTGTGAGTGGGTCTGCTACGTTGTTATGTGTGTCAACTCTCTCGACGTTGACATCTCCTCTTTCAACAATCTCCCTAATCAGATGAAAGCGCCGCAGGACATGTTTGGAATTTCTATGAGACCTAGGTTCCTTGGCTTGTACAATTGCTGCATTGTTATCACAATACAACACAATAGGCTCTTCAACGCTAGGAACAACTCCCAACTCAGAAACAAATTTCCTCATCCAAACGGCTTCTTTTGCAGCCTCACTTGCAGCTATATATTCTGCTTCCGCTGTGGAGTCAGCCGTTGTAGACTGTTTGGAACTCTTCCAACTAATTGCACTACCATTCAGAGTAAACACGTACCTTGACATGGATTTGCTATCACTTTCTGATTGAAAACTAGAGTCAGTATAACCCTCTATTTTCAACTCAGATTCACCACCAAAAACAAGAAAAATGTCCTGAGTCCTTCGCAAGTACTTAAGGATGTTTTTCACTGCTTTCCAGTGGTCTTCACCTGGATTGGACTGATATCTGCTCGTCACACTAATTAAATAAGCAACATCAGGCCTTCTACACAACATCGCATATATGATAGATCCTATTACCGAAGCATAAGAAATCTTACTTATACGCTCTCTTTCCTCAGGTGTCTTAGGAGACATTTTTTCAGAAAGGGACACTCCATGGCTCATCGGTATGAGACCTCTTTTGGAGTTTTCCATGCTAAACCTTTTAAGCACTTTCTGGATGTATGTATCCTGGGTAAGACCTATCATTCTTCTAGATCTATCTCTATAGATCTTCATACCGAGAATGTAGGATGCTTCTCCCAAGTCCTTCATGGTGAAGTTCTTTGATAGCCATACTTTGACTGATTGTAGCATCGGTATATCATTTCCTATAAGAAGTATGTCATCCACATACAATGCAAGAAATGTTACCGCGCTCCCACTAACCTTCTTGTAGACACATGGTTCATCTATGTTTTTGATAAAACCAAACTCTTTGATTGTCTCATCAAAATGGATGTTCCATCTACGAGAAGCTTGCCTTAAACCATATATGGTTCGCAGTAGCTTACACACTAGGTGTTCATTTCCCTTGGAAAGAAAACCCTCTGGCTGTGTCATATAGACTTCCTCCTCAAGTTCCCCATTGAGGAAGGCCGTTTTCACGTCCATTTGTCAGATCTCATAGTCGTAGTAGGCAGCAATCGCAAGTAAAATCCGAATTGATTTTAACAGGGCTACAGGCGAAAAAGTTTCATCAAAGTCAAATTCTTGCCTTTGTTTGAATCCTTTTGCCACGAGCCTGGCCTTATAGGTCTCCACCTGGCCATCTGCTCCAATCTTTCTTTTGTATACCCACTTGCACCCAATAGGCTTAACACCTTCAGGCGCCTCAACCAGAGTCCATACTTGGTTGGTATACATAGATTCCATTTCGAATTTCATGGCACTATGCCATTTCTCTGAGTCAACACTACTCATAGCCTCATTATAGGTCACAGGGTTGTCATCATCAATGATTGACAACTCATTGTCATTCTCAATGACAAGGCCATAATACCTCTCAGGTTGGCGATACACTCTCCCTGTCCTACGAATGGGCTTTTCCATAGAAGGTTGTTCAGTCTGAACAGGTGTTTCCACTTGATTCGTAGTAGTTTGTGCTTCTTGAACTTCATCAAGTTCAATTTTGCTTCCACTGTTTCCTTCAAGGATAAACTCCTTTTCCAAGAAGGTAGCATGTCTGGAGACAAACACCCGATGATCGGTATAAAAGTAATACCCCAAAGTCTCTTTAGGATATCCCACAAAATTACATTTTACGGATCGAGATTCCAGCTTATCTGGGTCAACTTTCTTGACATAAGTTGGACATCCCCAAATCTTAACGTGTTTAAGACTCGGTTTCCTTTCTTTCCATATCTCATATGGTGTTTGAGGAACAGATTTGGAAGGCACCTTATTCAGTAAATATGCTGAGGTTTCCAATGCATAACCCCATAGGAATACTGGAAGATTCGCATAGCTCATCATGGACCGAACCATGTCTAACAAAGTTCGATTTCTCCTTTCAGATACCCCATTTAACTGTGGAGTATATGGAGGAGTCCACTAGGAGACTATACCATTTTCTTTGAGATAATCTAGAAACTCTCCATTCAAGTATTCACCACCTTGATCTGATCGAAGAGTTATAATACTATGTTTGGTTTGTTTCTCCACTTCATGTTTATATTCTTTGAACTTTTCAAAGGCTTCAGACTTGTGTTTCATCAAATACACATATCCGAATCTAGATCTATCATCTATGAAAGTAATGAAGTACGAAAATCCACCCATGGCTTGCGTAGATATTGGTCCACATACATCTGTGTGTACCAATCCTAGCAAATCTGCAGCCCTCTCTCCATGTCCACTAAATGGAGATTTGGTCATTTTACCTAATAGACAAGACTCGCATGTAGGATATGATTCAAGATCAAAGGGGTCAAGTAACCCTTCCTTATGTAATGTCCGCAGTCTATTTTCACTAATATGACCTAGCCTACAGTGCCATAAATAGGTCAGATTTTCATCATCTCATTTTCTTTTATTAGTTTGTTCAATCTGAAGTAAATAATGCTCTACGTCACATACATACAGACCATTATTTAAAATGCCACGTCCAAAAAAACATTATCTCTAAGGATAGAACATTCATTATTCTTAATAATAAATGAAAAACCATCAACATCCAACATAAGAATAGAAACAATATTCCTCACAATAGAGGGAACGTAATAACAATTATTCAAAATAATAGTCTTGCCCGTAAGCATATGTAAACTAAATGATCCTACAGATATAGCCGCAACCCTTGCTCCATTGCCCATACGTAGAATCACCTCATCTTTTTCAAGAGTCCTACTTCCCTTTAGTCCTTGCAATGAATTGAAAATATGAGAACCACAGGCGGTATCTAATACCCAAGTAGAAATTTGACCTAGTGACATATTAACTTCGATCATGAACATGCCTGAATCAAAAGCGGTAGTCTCACTACCCTTCTTCTTTAATTCTGCAAGGTAAACCTTGCATTCCTCTTCGAGTGCCCCAACTTGTTACAGTGAAAACAAACAGCTAAATTAGGACTAGTCAACTTGTGAGCATCTAGTATGCTCCGGAGTGATAGTGCAGAAGACATGACGAATATAGTAAATCTGTAAATGATAAACACATAACAACACTTAGCAAATATTGAATTTCATTTCAAAACACTATATGAATCGGGACTTTATTCATAAGTGTCTCCCACTAGTTTATCTAATTTTTTCAACCCCCTAAGTGAAAATTAAGCATTCATAATGCTAGTGGGAATAGGGATCCTACATTCCATCACACAACCTCGGCTGTGGCACAAAACGTCATGTGATGTTCAATAGGCAGACAACTCTTGTCAATTACATCTTATGTTATTCCCTAATATAATTTTAGCCTCTTGAATAATTGAGTCACGGCTGTGGCACGACAAACTCAATATTCTAAGTCAAGTCTAACCCAACATTTCGTACAATTGAATCAGTCTCCAACGGCCCATGGCTGTAGCACGTACCGGCCTTTAGATTCTAATTCAATGTACACATCTCTATGTAATAGACAAGTATTTCTTATATCGAAATCAAAGCCCTCGGCTGTAGCACGAAAGGACAATGATTTAAAAATAAGAACCACTTTCTACCATGTTGGAAGGCTATGACCGACACAAGCCCGTTGTGTCATTGGCCAATTAATACTTGATATTATTTAATTTTAGAGGGATTATATTATGTTACAATCATAATCATATTATAAAGAGATTCTTCCTTTTAAATTAAATATTTCAAATCAATAATCGATAATCAGATGATTCCCAGATCGGGTGGAGCATTGTCAAGAGGCGTCACTTAATAACCCTTTCTTACAGATAGAAATCTGTTGTTGACAGAATCATCCTTTCTCTCAATATTGAAAATTCATATTCTATTACGTGTTTCATAAATACAAGAATCTCATGATCGTATTTATAATATTTATTATTAAGGCAAGAAACGATTCCTATTCTAGATTTTCTAGAGCACGCCTTATATTGATTTAAGTTCACCTAAATCTATCATCGCATGGTAAACATAGGCATATATCTCATATATAAAATTAAATAAACAAGTAAATGTAAAGTGCAATAAAGTAAATGTGTTTGGTTATGGCCCCATCCTATGTGATCTTTATCAAGCTCTTGATAAAGATCAAGGTCAATCTAATATGGTGATGGAAATAAATACAACTACTTATTACATAAGTCTTCTTCTTTGTTTAGACTTCTTGTATGCCTCGTCTTCTTCTTTGTATCACCTCCATTGGATAGCCTTCTTGAGTCTTCAATTACATTATATGATTGAAAGTAAAACTAATCTAATGAACTTACAAGAATAACTCGAGTTACATTCGAGATTTATAATTACAAAGATTGACGACATGCAAGTCGTATTTAAAACCAAAACCAAAACCATTACACTAAGGTCGAAAGGCCATAACCATCCACCATGCTCATACAACACATAAAAGCATGTTAAAACACATAATCTGATCTTAACATATCATATTATCCATGATCTAATCATAAAAAGAAAATATGACAAAAATCAGAAAAATCAGAATCAAATCAGAAAAACAAGAATCACTGTTTACGGGATGTAAACGACGTCAAACGCCTTACAGACGAGTCGTTGATAGCTTTAACTATCAGTTTTGTTCAGACGCTCGTTTACCTATGGAATAGGGTATTCGTTTGCGTAAATCGGACACCAGACTCAGATTTCAGCAAATCTGCAGCAGCCAATTCAGAATCCGTATCTAATATGATTCTCATAATTAGATCAAACATAAATCATGTATATATCAATATATATACAGATTACATAATCATCTTATGATTATACAACTCACATGAATATCATATAATCAAAACCATACATATATAAGCATATTATATCAACATCAAATCATGGTGAATCACGTACATGCTCATATATCGAAAACAGTTAAACACATAAACGAATTAAAAACTTTTCGCAAGTAGCTCTGATGCCATTGAAGGGTTTTTAGCACATAAACGCAGTGAAAACGTAAATTTAAATCTTAAAAAAAAAAACCGAAACCCTCCGCAGGATCCATGCGAAAAATAATATTTAATTCGTAGTTCAGTATGTTTACCTTAAGAAGCTTTACGTTAATGGAAAGATTGAGGTCTATAATGGCGATCCAAAAATGATGAACGGAGATCCTTAGCAGCTGCTCCTCAAGTGTGAAGCACTCCACCGGTATCCACCAAGAAAATGATGTAATGAAGGAGGAGGAGATGGAGATAATTAGGGTTTTGTAAATCTTTTTGGTTGAGGCAAAAATAGGGTCTATAATAGTATATTTATAGGCAAAATTTTCAGCTGAAAATTTTCCCATAAAATATTATTATTATTAACCCTTTATTATTCTTACTAATAATTAAAACACCTTTTAATTATTAATCCTTTTTCTAAACTCTTTAGAAATAATTCTCTCACTTGATTTAATTTCCAAAAATTAAATTCTTAATAAATAATATCAAGAACCTTTTCTTAATTAATTTATAATCAATTAAATCTTATTTAATCAATTATTAAATTTGCCAATTAATTATTTATTTCACAAATAAAAAATTATCAGCCATTATTAATTAATTCCTCCACTATTAAATCATTCTCTTTTATGGTGTGACCCTGTAGGTTCAATATTAAGCCGGTAGTAGAAATAAATAATAATAAAACTATTTTATCATTATTTATATAAATTCTCTAATTCATTAAATATGATTAATTAATTAATCATATTTATTCTACATCGTGAGGGATACTTCTCAGCATATCGCGACTATCCGGATAATACGAATTCACTGCTTAGAATACCAAGAACCTATTCAGTGAGTAGTTACCGTACAATCAATTCCTTCTACCCTGCAATGTCACGATTAAATATAAGGCATGGAACTTGTGCCAAGCCTATCTTATTTAATCACTTGCTTTCCCATTCACTATACTTAGTTCTATTTAATGTAAATTAGAAACTCCTTTCTAATTTCATTCACTCTGGCCAGAGATTCCTGAACTAGCATAAGTGGATCAGCATTGAACATTCTCTTCCTTCACTGGAAGGGGTAGATCCTTTATTGATCATACACTATCTTCGTGTACAAATTCCTATACCCAGTAGAACCCTTATAATTGTCCCTTGAGACTAAGAACTAAACCAAAGCATAGTTCAGTGTACACAAGATGACTATGATGACCTCAAGTCTAAGGATACTTGTACAACTATCACTATGTAAACAACTGCTGACACGTGAGTGAACTCCATCAGTTGTTCATCTGTGTGAGTCATGTTCAATGACCTTATTCTATAATAAGCACCTACATACTAGCTATAGTGTCACCACACAAATGTCTATGAGAACAGACATCCTTCATAAAGAAGCAAGCATGGTATGTACCGATCTTTGCGGATTATTAATTACCAGTTAGTAATCCTACGACCAGGAACTATTTAAGTTTAGAGTTATCATCTTTTTGGTCTCATTATTATGATCTCATCACAATCCATAAAAAGTTTTACTCTAAACTGTGGTATATCTTATTTAAACATTTAAATAGATAGAGCCCGCAATAAAAACAAAACAAGTCTTTTATTAATATCAATGAAATCAAAACAGATTACATAAAAGTTATTCCTAAATCCTCATACATGATTGGACTTAGGACATATCTCTTTTAGAAATACCCTAATTTAGATAATCGTTTAGGCTTGACACATCTTTTTTATCAAATCTACCCATTCGATATGAAGTCCCGACTTGTATTTATATTTATTATTGAAATATACATAGCAATTATGGTTCACATCTTCGAAACTCGGTTCAGTATTTATTTTCAGAAAATACGTATACTCGTTATTTTGAAAATAGTAGGGTAATTGATCATTTATAAAATATCCTGTCTCAACACGTAATTAGGTTTCATAAAATTCAATTACATATCCTTGTTCGACATCTCCGATAATTATAGGTTACGTTCCCGTTTTTTCGGAATTAATTTTCCGAAAAATCGGGCAGCGTCTCCTTTGTTTATCGGCCTACCCATCGAAACAATTTGACGTTAAATCACAACAACAATTCAACAACCAGTCACAATTCACAATCCCAATCACCGATATATTTTAGTTATTAATTATTATTATTCATATTTTTATGTTTTTATTCGTAGGACTCAGATTATATCATCACAGCCCACCGTCGGCTCACCGAGGCTCATCGCCGACGGCGATAAAATTTGCGGGTTCCCGATTATATCGGACATCCTTCACAATTTCATCGATTAATATGATTTATTCCTGCACAAAATATTTTATTTTCACGAATCGATTTAATTTAATTTCTGCAGGAACAATAAAAGTGAAATATTTAATATCAAAAATCGAGTTGAGGCAACAGGCAACAGGACACACGCGCAAAACACAACCGCATGCGCCACTATACCTCTCGGAAATTTCCGAGAGGCGGCAACATGAAGAACAATAAAAAAAATAGGCCGACATAATACATACACCCATATATATATAATCAGCAAATATCAATCATCACATAACCGAAATAAGCCAACAGAGCAACAGGGCAACAACCGGAAAAGAGGAGAACCGGCATACTTACCGGAATCCGGTGAAACAGAGGAAAGGAGAGAGAGGAAGGAAGAGAGAGAGAGAGAGAGAGAGAGAGAGAGAGAGAGAGAGAGAGGCTGTGAAAGAGATACAACAATCTAGAGTTGAGAGGGAGAGAGAAGAGATTCAGGAGAGAGATGAGCGTAGAGAGAGATCGAGAAGAGAGACATGAGCGAGTAACATTATCAGGAGAGAGCTGTAAAAGATGATAGACATGATTGTGTCTATCTATGTTTTTTTTCTTTTCCAATTTTATTACCTAATTTCGACATCGAATTCTAATTTTTAACGATACATTTTTGCTTAATAGACACATCGGGGTAAATCCAAAATAATCTCAATTTTCCAGAATATTTAAAAGCTAATAGAATAATATTTTTAAAACTTCTGAAACATTTTTGAAATACACATTCGGTCCACATTTTAACGAACTAACGAATAAACGCGCGAGCGAATAAAAGCCAGAAAATTACCGGAATAATTTTAAAACTCTCAAATATTCCAAACTTGATAAAATATAAGTTTCATAATTTTGGAAGCATTTCTGAATTTAATACAGAATTTACACTTAAATACGATCAGAAAATCATTTAAAGATAAATGATCAATAAAATATTGATTTCTAAATTTTATAAACTCCTAAAAATAATAAATAAAATTATAAAACAACAAAAATAATTATAGAAACAATTTTTGTATTTATGAGGATAAATATTCAATAAAATTACTTTAAAAGCAAAATAAATCCATACAGCTCAATAATTAATTACACAAATAATTTTCGTTCCCAACAAATCACAAATAATTAATAATAAAGCAACGCATACTTGACAGAACTATCATATATTTTATTTATTTAATAATTCGATGATTACATTTACATATCGGATCTGAAAATAGTTTACTTAGCCGCTAAGTAACAATTTTAATACCAGATTTGGATAATTATCAAAACAGAGCTTCTTATAAAACACTTTATACGAAAATAAGATAATAATACTTCGCCTTTCGAGAGTATGGATTTTATCGATCTATAAAATGATTAGTGTATCGAAAATGTTACGTCGGGACACGTACAGGTCAAACCGTACCCCGGATCGAAAAAGTCAAAACACGGAAAGTGTTCAGAATTGTCAGATTAGGTTAGGAAGGAGTTTTCGGAAGAGTTTCGGGTTGTAAAAATGCAAAAACGGTTAAAGTGGGACGATTTCAATTCCTAAAAAGTAATTTTATAATTACTTAAAAATAATCATTAATAATTCTATAAATCCTTACAAAATCATATAATGATCCAAACATTG
This sequence comes from Apium graveolens, assembly GCF_009905375.1. Taxonomy (NCBI): domain Eukaryota; kingdom Viridiplantae; phylum Streptophyta; class Magnoliopsida; order Apiales; family Apiaceae; genus Apium; species Apium graveolens. The sequence continues at coordinate 135,683,555 of NC_133655.1, read as the reverse complement.
CCATAAAAATACCAAAATTATCTATATTTGATTCTGGATAATTAAAAATTAAAATATCCAAATTTATCATGTATTAACACCTAAACATCAATATCAATCATCAAATAATTCACCAAAATTCACACAATAATCACATAATAATTATTTATTAATAAAAATAATTACACAATATTTCCCGGATGTTACACATACTCAGCTGAAATCCCCTTTTTTATCGCCGTCTAGGCAATGGTGGTCGAGTACCCTACTCGGCCTCGGGCTTCACCGTGCCCCTCTACTTGTTAAGTGGTATATATGATACTTTTTTATGCTCTAATAAGCTTTGAGTTGGTGTATTTGTACTCAAGTTATTTTTGTTCTAACGTGTTTTAAGTGTTTTTGCATTTCAGACTTTATTTTGAGAATCAGGTGAATTAGCATTGTTTTGATGCTAATATAGTGTTTAGGATGTGTTGGAATAAAAGATTGAAAGGCTGGCTCAAAGCTGCAAGGAATAAAGAAAAGAAAATAAAGTTTTTTGGCAGAAGGTCGGCGCACCCGTGCTAATGTTGCGCGCGGTCGCGCCAGGGAACAGAAAGTCAGCGCGCCCGCACTGGTGAAGCGCGCGCCCGCACTGGGTCGGGAATTAAAAATCTTGATTGTTTTGTAATTCAAATTCTGGACTCCTGGGGTGCATGGACTGCTATATAAGCATAACTTAGGTCGTTTATTAATATAATATAATTTAGAATTCAGAGTTTTGAAGACATCAAGGGAGGAGAAGACGGCAAGAGATCTTTTGGCACAATTCAACAAAGGCGAAGACGATCTAGTTTATCCTTGTGAATCTTTGTTTTAAGTTGTAATTTGGATGCTTGTTTCTTGTTTGTTTGAACCTATATTCTTGTGTGTACTTTGGTTTATTTATTCGTATAAAGACTACGTTTGATATATCATGTTTTCATTGGAACCCACGTTGGTGATGAGTTCGATTATGGGCTAATCGTTATCGTGGGGTTCTAGCGGAGTTATTTATGGATTTCTTTAGTTAATTTATTTGATGCCTTAGTGTGTGGTGATTGTATGATATCCTAGTTATGGTTGTGCTTATTCGTCTTATTAGAGTCGCGAACTTATAAGATAGTGTGTTAATTCTTAATGAGGCGAAAGTGAGTTTAAGGATTTAGAACTTGCCATGCTAGCATAGGTTCATGTATTGTTATGCATGATTCGTAGGTAATTTTACCCATCTTACTTGCCCTATGTAATCAAGATAGATAACTTGTGCTTAAACCGTTATGTTGTCAAATTTTATAGACATATAGGGTCTCAATATAATTGGTGCCTATTCAGCTTCTATCTCTTTTGTGGATGTCTGGTAGAATGGTACTCGTGCAACGAAAGTTGGCGTTTATCAGTTTCGTGTTGTCTGATTAGTGTCATCACCATTGCATGCTAAGGTTGAGAATAATAAGGCTATTGAATGAAGTATTTAATGAAGTTAGAATCCCATGTTTGTCATATATATTAATTCAGTCTATTTTATTCTCTTAGTTATAATAGTTAGCGTAATTCTTAGTTATAATCATTCTCAATTTGTTATGGTCTTAGCATTGAATAATAACCTTACATTGGTGCGTAGGTGCGTAATTTAGATAGTTAACCAATACAGTCTCTGTGGGAACGAACTAGAAAAGATTCTATACTACTTGTGAACTCGTATACTTGCGTATATTATTAGCGCGTGTTTAGCGACTGATAAGTTTTTGGCGCCGCTGTCGGGGACTGCAGTGTTAATTACTAATTTATGTGATTTCCATCAGTGGTTGTTAAAGTTCACTGACTCAGACATTATTACTTATTTGTTTCCTTGTTTTATTTCAGGTGATCTAGCGAGGGTGTATGCATACGCGTTCGCGTACTCACAAGAGAACACTGGATAAAGCCGAGGAAGAACTTGTAGTAGTTCGTAGGGAAGTTTTTGAGGAAGAAAAGAAGGTAGAAGAAGAAGAGAAAGTTGAAGAGCCAATTATAGTAGCTATGGGTGATCAAGCAGAAAATCTGAAGGCTTTGATGGACTATTCTAAGCCTAAGATTAATGACTTTCAGTCTAGCATCATTAGACCAGCCATCACGGCTAACACTTTTGAGATCAAGTCAAGCGCGATCCAGATGATACAGAATTCAATTCAGTTTGGGGGTTCTCTTACCGAAGACCCCAACATGCACATCAGAGATTTTATCGAGATCTGCGACACTTTCAAGTTCAATGGTGTGACTGAAGATGCTATCAAGCTGCGACTCTTCCCATTCTCTTTGAGGGACAAGGCTAAGTGTTGGTTACACTCTCTACCGACAGGGTCTATCACAACTTGGGAAGATCTTGCTCAAAAGTTTCTCACTAAATTTTTTCCCATGGCGAAGACTGCAGCAATCAGGAATGCTCTTACCCAGTTCGTACAGCAAACTGGAGAATCTCTGTGTGAGGCTTGGGATCGATATAAGGAGATGCTAAGGAAGTGCCCACACCATGGCATGCCTGATTGGATGATTATCAACTGTTTCTACAATGGATTGGGCCCTACTTCTAGGCTCATGCTTGATGCAGCATCAGGAGGAGCCTTGTGGGCTAAGAGCTATGATGAAACTTATGAACTTATTGAACTGATGGCTGCTAATAAGTACCAGAATCTTACCCAGAAGTTGACTCATGGAAAAGTTGCAGGAATTCTGGAGTTGGACGCAGCAACTGCTATCGCTGCCCAACTTAAAGCGTTGACAATGAGGGTGGACACTTTGGCTAATTATGGAGTTAATCAAATCACTAGTGTCTGTGAGCTTTGTGCTGGTGCATATGAGACTGATCAGTGCGCAATTTTGAATGAATCAGCTCAGTTCGTGAGCAACTTCCAGCGATCGCAGCAACCTGTGCCAACCACCTATCATCCAAACAACCACAATCACCGTAATTTCAGTTGGAGCAATGCTCCGAATGCGGTTCAACAGCCTTATCAGCAGTATCCAGCTAAGCAATACAACCCCCTGGTTTCAGCAACCGCAGTATGCACCAAAATAACAACTCCAGCTGCAACCAGCTAATGAAAAATCTGAATTAGAGGAGTTGAAGCTTATGTGCAAGAGCCAAGCTATTTCTATCAAGACCTTGGAAAATCAAATTGGGCAAATTTCCAATGCCTTGCTAAATTGTCAGCCTGGTACACTACCTAGTGACACTGAAGTGCCAGGAAAGAAGGAAGCTAAAGAGCAGGTAAAAGCAATCACTTTGAGGTCTGGAAAGGTTGCTAATCCCGAACAAACTCAAGAGTTGACTGAAAAAGTTGGAGCTGAGAAAGAAGTAGAGTAGCAGGATGAAGAAGTGGAACCAAGAAAGACTACTGTTGAGCACACTCTGCCTGAGGGTAATACAGGGGAGAAACAAATCTATTCTCCACCTCCTTTTCCTAAGAGGCTGCAGAAGAAAAAGCTGGACAAGCAATTCGAGAAGTTTCTGGAGGTGTTCAAGAAACTTCATATCAACATACCTTTCGCTAAGGCTCTCGAGAAGATGCCTAGTTATGCAAAGTTTATGAAGGGTATTCTCTCTCAGAAAGTGAAGCTAGATGATTTAAAGACTGTCGCTCTCACTGATGCAGTGATGTGCTACAACAGAAGTTGCCTCCGAAGCTTAAGGATCCAGGAAGCTTTACTATTCCATATACTATTGGGAAAGTGTCTTTTGACAGATGCTTATGTGACTTGGGAGCTAGCATCAATGTTAGGTCCCAATGTGTTTGTAGAAGGGGGGTTGAATACAAACGTTACCAAATAATCGAATAAATGCGGAATAAAAAATGTGAAACAAAATTCAAGTTAAATAAAAATATTATTAAACTTGAAAGGTGTTACAACAACTGTATCAATTACAAGGTATTAATCTCAAATCAATTATCACAAATCTAGAATAAATTCGACATGAACTTTTTCTATTTTTGTAATTAAAAGATCAAATGCTAAATGCGATTTGAGATTAAGTTCTAGGGATTTTAATCCGCTAGATTGATATACGAGAACAAGATAAAGATTTCTAGTTGATTGGATTTAACTTTGCAATCTAGAAATTGATCTTTGAAATAAGCAGATGAAAAATGAAATATTTGCTGCGGCTGCTGTGTTCTTGTTTTTTGTTTGTTGGATGATTGAGTTGTAGTTGACTGTTGCTTGTCTGCTTCTTTTTAATCAACAGAATAGAATTGACCTGGAAAGACAATCCTGAGCTCAGCAAGACAACCGGTAGGACTATCCTTAGAACTAGCAAGACAATCAGTAGGACTTTCAATTGTACTAGCAAGACAATCTGATTGAACTACAATGACTATCGGTATGACAATTAGTTGAACTAGCAAGACAATCTCCTTCCTAGTGTAACTTTCGGTATGACAATTGAAATGACTTGGCATGACAATCGGTATGACAATCCAGATTGTCATGCTAGTTCATCTTCAATTGTCTTGCTGATTTAAGACTGTTTTTAAACCAATTAAACTTCTAAAAATTCCTAAAATTAATTCAGAATTAATTAATCAATTATTTCAATTAATAAATAAATTATTCTTCGCAGATATAATTTATTTTCTTAATTAAATTAGATGACTTAATTAATTAATAGAGAATTAATTCTAGTCTTGAGCAGCAACCATTCTTCTGCAAATCTTCTGAAAATCACTGAAAATTATGAATCAATTCCACCACTTCAACGTTGACACTCGATGTACTGTCTGGTTCATGAGTGACTAACTTCCGTGACGTTTCTTCATGTGTTGACTTTGATACTCTGATTTTCTTCAGATTAAATCCTTGTAATTAATGATACTCTGACGAGATCTCTGTCACTTGATTAAATCCACGATCTTGATTTATATCACTGAGGCATGATCAACTTCTTGAACTTCTTCCAGTGAATTAACTCCTCAAGTCTGTAGATGAACCTTGTTTCTGAATCCTTTGACAGATATTACTTTGCGAGATCTCTCTGACGGTCGATCCACTATTTACTTATTACATTCTTATTTGAGTTGAGTTGAATCCTCGAATATACAAATAGGCTATAACATATGACTTACAATCTCCCCCTATTTGTTTGTTAGACAATAACACACAAATACCTAGAGGATAACTCAACTAACAAATAAGAAAAAGATATAAACATACATGCAAAGTAAATAGCAGAAAAGTTCTAGATGAGATTTAACATTTTCCAGATTCCAAGTAGATGTTCCTCTAGACTGAACATATCTTCAAGTAGTTCCATCTTCACATGTACAACCACATTTCCTGTTGAGAAGCCCATATCTCTTGCTTCTCCCCCTATGAGAATCAACTGATTAAAGAAGATCACCTTCGTTTTACCACCTCTCCCGTACAATAGGATCCGCAGATAAAAACCAATGGTACTCCCCTAACAGCTTCTTCCCTTACTAGGAAATCACCTTGTGTTTACCACCTCTCCCGTACAATAGGATCCGTAGTTACAAACAACAATGGTGTGGTGTAGTGTACATTTTTAGGATCTTTTTCTTCCTCCCTGCTATTTCTCCCCCTTAGTTGAGGAATCCTCCAAACTATTACTTAAGCTTTTATCTCCCCCTTAAAGAAGGAATGTATGCCGTCGTCTGAAGGAGTTCTCATATTTCACTTGGTTGGAAAAGAAATAACAAGTAGTTTCTCTTTCTTCCTCACTGTGAGTGTGTGATTGTGTTTAGTGTACCTCACATGAGTTTCACTCTTCTCTCCACTCGTGTTTACACTCATTCTCACAAGTGTATCACTCTTCTCTCATAGCTCCATAATCGAGTTGTACCTGCAAGGAAAATCAATGTGTTTGTAGAAGGGGGGTTGAATACAAACGTTACCAAATAATCGAATAAATGCGGAATAAAAAATGTGAAACAAAATTCAAGTTAAATAAAAATATTATTAAACTTGAAAGGTGTTACAACAACTGTATCGATTACATGGTATTAATCTAAAATCAATTATCACAAATCTAGAATAAATTCGACATGAACTTTTTCTATTTTTGTAATTAAAAGATCAAATGCTAAATGCGATTTGAGATTAAGTTCTAGGGATTTTAATCCGCTAGATTGATATACGAGAACAAGATAAAGATTTCTAGTTGATTGGATTTAACTTTGCAATCTAGAAATTGATCTTTGAAATAAGCAGATGAAAAATGAAATATTTGCTGCGGCTGCTGTGTTCTTGTTTTTTGTTTGTTGGATGATTGAGTTGTAGTTGACTGCTGCTTGTCTGCTTCTTTTTAATCAACAGAATAGAATTGACCTGGCAAGACAATCCTGAGCTCAGCAAGACAATCGGTAGGACTATCCTTAGAACTAGCAAGACAATCAGTAGGACTTTCAATTGTACTAGCAAGACAATCTGATTGAACTACAATGACTATCGGTATGACAATCAGTTGAACTAGCAAGACAATCTCCTTCCTAGTGTAACTTTCGGTATGACAATTGAAATGACTTGTCATGACAATCGGTATGACAATCCAGATTGTCATGCTAGTTCATCTTCAATTGTCTTGCTGATTTAAGACTGTTTTTAAACCAATTAAACTTCTGAAAATTCCTAAAATTAATTCAGAATTAATTAATCAATTATTTCAATTAATAAATAAATTATTCTTCACAGATATAATTTATTTTCTTAATTAAATTAGATGACTTAATTAATTAATAGAGAATTAATTCTAGTCTTGAGCAGCAACCATTCTTCTGCAAATCTTCTGAAAATCACTGAAAATTATGAATCAATTCCACCACTTCAACGTTGACACTCGATGTACTGTCTGGTTCATGAGTGACTAACTTCCGTGATGTTTCTTCATGTGTTGACTTTGATACTCTGATTTTCTTCAGATTAAATCCTTGTAATTAATGATACTCTGACGAGATCTCTGTCACTTGATTAAATCCACGATCTTGATTTATATCACTGAGGCATGATCAACTTCTTGAACTTCTTCCAGTGAATTAACTCATCAAGTCTGTAGATGAACCTTGTTTCTGAATCCTTTGACAGATATTACTTTGCGAGATCTCTCTGACGGTCGATCCACTATTTACTTATTACATTCTTATTTGAGTTGAGTTGAATCCTCGAATATACAAATAGGCTATGACATATGACTTACAATCAATCTGATGCCTTTGTCAATCTTCAAGCAATTGGACTTACCTGATCCCAAACCAACTTACATGACCTTGCAATTGGCCGACCGTTCTATTACATATCCAAGAGGTATTGTGGAGGATGTATTGGTCAAGGTGGATAAACTCATCTTCCCTGCTGATTTCGTCATTCTTAATTTCGAGGAGGATAAGAAGATTCCCATAAACTTGGGTAGGCCTTTCTTGGCAACTGGCCGAACCTTGATTGATGTGCAGAAGGGTGAGCTTACAATGCGAGTGTTGGATCAAGATGTAACTTTCAATGTGTTCAATGATATGAAATTTTCTACTGATAATAAGGAGTGCTTAAAAGTCGAGTTGGTCGATTTGGTGGTCACATCGGAACTTGATCAATTGCTAAGGTCTGATGCCTTAGAAAAAGCCTTGTTGGGAAATTCAGATAGCGAAGATGACGAAGGTGATGAGCAATTGCAATATTTGAATGCTTCTCCCTGGAAAAAGAAGATTGATATGCCTTTTGAATCTTTTGGAATGAAGGAATTGAACAAAGCTCCTAAACGCCTCAAGCCTTCTATTGAGGAAGCTCCTACTCTTGAGCTTAAGCCTTAAGCTTTTACCTGAACATTTGAGATATGTTTTTTTAGGCGATGCATCTACTCTGCCTGTTATTATTACATCTGACCTTTCAGGTAGCGACGATGAAAAGCTTTTGAGAATTCTGAGAGAGTTTAAATCAGCAATTGGATGGACTATAGCAGATATCAAGGGAATCAGCCCTTCTTACTGCATGCATAAAATTCTTCTAGAAGAAGGTAGCAAACCTACAGTCGAGCAGCAAAGAAGACTTAATCCAATAATGAAGGAAGTAGTGAATAAGGAAATTCTTAAGTGACTAGATGCAGGGATCATCTACCCTATCTCTGACAGTTCATGGGTAAGCTCGGTTCAATGTGTGCCAAAGAAAGGTGGTATCACTGTGGTAGCAAATGAGAATAATGAGCTTATCCCTACACGAACAGTCGTGGGGTAGAGAGTTTGTAAGGACTACAGGTGGCTGAATAAAGCCACTGGGAAGGACCATTTTCCATTGCCCTTCATTAATAAGATGCTTGACAGGTTGGATGGTCATGAATATTACTGTCTTCTGGATGGCTATTCGGGTTACAATCAGATTTGTATCGCTCCGGAAGATCAGGAGACGAATACCTTCACTCTTCCATTTGGTACGTTCACCTTTAGACGAGTTTCATTAGTTCTGTGTGGTGCACCAACCACATTTCAGTGATGTATGATGGCTATCTTTTTTGACATGATTAGCCAGAATGTGGAAGTGTTCATGGATGATTTCTCGGTCTTTGGCGATTCTTTTGATGAATGCTTGCAAAATCTCGGACATGTTCTCAAGAGGTGCGTTGAAACCAATTTAGTTCTCAATTGGGAGAAATGTCACTTTATAGTGCGTCAAGGCATAATTTTCGGGCACAAGGTTTCTAGTAAGGGTCTTGAGGTGGATAAGGCCAATGTAGGGGTCATTGGGAATCTTCCCCCACCTATTTTTATCAAGGGAATTCGCAGTTTTCTTGGTCATGCGGGTTTCTACAGGTGTTTCATCAAAGACTTCTCGAAAATTTCAAAGCCATTGTGCAGTTTACTAGAGAAAGATATTCCTTTTAAATTTGATGAAGAGTGCCTTGCAGCTTTTGAGACATTGAAGAAGAGTCTAATTATGGCACCAGTCATAACTGCACCCGATTGGAATGAACCTTTTGAGATGATGTGTGATGCAAGTGATTATGCAGTTGGAGCAGTTCTTGGGCAGAGGAAGAACAATATTTTTCATGTGGTCTACTATGCTAGTAAGATCCTCAACGGTGCTCAACTGAATTACACTACTACAGAGAAAGAGCTTTTAGCTATTGTCTATGGTTTTGAGAAATTTTGATCTTATCTACGTAGGACTAAGGTGACAGTGTTCACTGATCACGCTGCAATTTAATATCTTGTCTCGAAGAAGGACTCTAAGCCTAGATTAATTAGATGGGTTCTTTTGCTCCAAGAATTTGAACTAGAGATCAAGGACAGAAAAGGAACTGAAAATCAAGTTGCTGATCATCTCTCGCGATTAGAGAATCCTAAATCTAATTCATTGGATAAGACATTGATAAATGAATCTTTTCCCGAAGAGCAGCTGTTTGGAGTGCAAGAAGAAGAGCCGTGGTTCGTAGACATTGTGAATTGTGAGTAATATCATGCCTCCTGACCTATCTTATGCTCAAAGGAAGAAATTTCTACATGAAGTGAAGTGGTATATGTGGGATGAGCCATTTCTTTTTCGCCAAGGAGCTGACCAAATCATCAGGAGATGTATTCCTTACAGCGAAACTAGGGAGATCTTGCGAGATTTCCACTCAACGGCTTATGGAGGACATTATGGTGGAGAAAAGACAGCATCTCCTGTTCTTCAAGCAGGTTTCTTTTGGCCAACATTGTTTAAAGATGCTCATCAGTTCATTTTGAAATGTGATCGATTTCAACGTGTGGGTAATATGTCCAAGAGGGATGAGATGCCTCTTAATGTGCTTCTCGAGGTTGAGGTCTTCGATGTTTGGGGAATTGAATTCATGGGGCCATTTGTCTCATCTTACAACAATTAGTATATCCTGTTGGCGGTTGATTATGTGTCAAAATGGGTTGAAGTTAAGGCGTTGCCAACGAACGATGCGAAAGTGGTGCTTAATTATCCTAACAAGCAGATATTCACAAGGTTTGGAACTCCAAGAGTCATAATGAGTGATTAGGGGTCGTATTTTTGTAATCGCAAGTTTACTGCCATGATGAAAAGGTATAATGTGAATCATCGCATTGCTACGGCTTATCATCCTCAGACAAATGGTCAAGATGAGGTATCTAACAAATAAATCAAGAGCATTTTAGAGAAATTAGTGTGTCCATCAAGGAAGGATTGGTCTTTGAAGCTTGATGAAGTTGTTTGGGTGTATAGAACATCTTATAAAACTCCATTGGGAATGTCACCGTTTCAGTTGGTTTATGGTAAGGGGTGTCATTTGCCGGGGAGCTCGAGCATAAAGCTTATTGAGCTTTGAAGAAATTGAATCTGGACTTGGATGCAGCTGGAAAGAAAAGGATGCTTCAATTGAACGAACTTGACGAATTTTCGACTTCAAGCTTATGAGTACAACAAATTTTACAAGAAGAAAGTCAAGAGGTGGCACGACCGGGGTCTAGTGCTTAAGAGATTTGTTTCGGGGCACCAAGTGCTTTTATTTAACTCTCGTCTCCGTCTTTTTCCTGGAAAGTTGAAGTCAAGATGGTCAGGGCCCTTCATAGTCAAAACTGTGTTTCCACATGGAGCGATGGAAATTTTTTAGAATAATCCGGGCCAAGTATTTAAGGTAAATGGTCAACGGTTGAAGCATTATTATGGTGATACCGTAATCCGCGAGGTGGTTAGTGCCGCTTTTTTGTCCACTTGATCTCGAGATTCTACGTCGAGCTAGCAACGTAAAAGAAATGCTTCTTGGGAGGCAACCCAAGTATATTGTACATTAGTATGTAGAGGAAGCAAAAAGAAAGGAAAAAATCACAAAAAAATCAGAAAAAGAAAAAAAATTCAGGGCCAACTACGGAAGCTGGGCGCGCCCTCGCTGACCAAGCGCGCGCATGCGCCATTTTTCCAGTAGCCACGTGCCCCTGCGCTGTCTTAGCGCACGGCCGCGCCGATTTTCTAGAAGTTACGCTCGCCCGCGCCGTCTCAGCGCGCGGCTGCGCCGGTCCCTGTTCGAAAAAAAATACAGCAGTTTTATTAGAGAAAATCGGGATTTTAATTCCAAAATCAATTTTAACCCGATTTTTACTCTACCACATCCCATAATTTCCTCTCCAAATCAATCCCATTATTCCCACGATTCCCATAATCAATCCCACTTCTATTTTTTTTATCAAATTCACACCCCTCCACCTATAAATACATACACTTACATACATCTTCTCCACCAATTCACAAACTCTCAAACACATATTCTCTCTAAACACTTAAGCTTTTACTCACTTTTATTCAATCCCGATGGCACGCAAAAGACAGAGAACTCAAGTTGGAAGTAGCGCCACCGATTCATCATCTGCTGGTGGTGTGAGGCCCAGGTTTTCTACTCCTGAAGCTGAGGAGGAGTACACGAGGCTTCTCACGAAGCCTATTGCGAAGGAGGGAGGATTTCTGCAATCCGGGAAGGATGGTAAGTTATTGGAGATGATTCAGGAGATGGGTTGGGTTTCTTTTTGTGAGGAACCCGCTGTTGTGCCTATGAGTGTTGTGCGGGAGTTTTATGCTAATGCTAGGATGGAGAATAATGGTTCCATGGTGGTTAGGGGGATGAAGGTGGAGTATAGTGTTGGAGCAATAAGGAGGGTAATTAATCAGCCATAAAAAAAGGCCGGCCAAGCTATTTGAAATGATAAGACTCCAGAGGATTTTGACTTGGATATGATTGTTGCTACTCTTTGTGTGCCTAAGACTCAGTGGAAATTCAAGCGGGGTACAACTGATTATGCCACATTCCCTGCTTCTTGTATGAACATATTTGCCCGTGCTTGGAATACTTTTATTTGTGCCAATGTCCTGCCAACATCTCATATGCATAAGGTTAACATAGAGCGAGCACGTTTATTGTGGGGTATTCTGAAGGGGGATTATGTGGACATTAGTAGGATTATTCACCATGGTATTCTGTGATATTTGAGAGGGAGCACTACAGGTTCTATACCTTACGCATCCATAGTGATGAGGCTGTGTGTGGCAACTCATGTTCGTTGGGCCAAACATGAACAACTTCAACTCCCTAGTGCTGTCATTGGTAGTTCGAATATATTGCACATGGTGGAGTGGTATGAGGGTAAGCCCGATCCTAAGGGGTTGGGTTATTCATTTGATATGCTTCCAGGCAAGCGACCCTATGATCAGTATTATGCTGGTGATTCCAAGTTTTCCCGTGAAGCGGGTTGGAGAGCTCAATTGGGTGAGGAGATAGAGTCATCACAGTTGAAGGAGTCATCGAAGAAGAGTTCAATACAGTATAGGCGTCTTGCACGAAGGATAGATGCGATGCACGACATCCACAGTCAGTTTGCACGCAATCTCACCGAAGTACTTGGGACTGCATTTAGAGCTACGGGAGTTGACATCCAATGGCCAGTCTTTGGTGAGGATTCCGTGTATCCACCTCCGGACACACCTGACACTCCACCCCGTTGAGGGTGATGCTTCTGATTTGGAGTAGGTATGCCTGATTCCTTACTATTACCTTCACTAGGGACAGTGAATATTTTAAGTTTGGGGGTAGTAGTTGAAGGAATATGTTTGTGTGAGTCTCATATAGTTTGCATGTTCATGATAGTTTAATTCATATAGTTGCATATATTTTGCCATGTAGTTTTTTTTATTTTGGTAGTTTTTATGATAATTTGTTCATGTAGTTTCATGCATTTGCATTATATCATGATTCCCTTAGATAATTTTTCGATTAATTGGTGATATTGATGCTAGTGTAGTGATGTCGTATTTAGTGATGTTGAGTCTTATTAGATTGATTTGCATGCTAGAGACACTTGTATTTCACTAAGTCTTATAGGTTGCTAGAGTGCTAGATCATAGTCATGATTTGTTGATTTGTCGAGGTTTAATCGCTTGTTTATATTTAGAATTTAGGGTATTCTCTTAATAATAAAAGATATGGATATTTAAAAATTGGAGGAAATTGGATTTTAATGCTAGTTGTGTGGTTAGGTGTCAAATGGCTAGTAGTCGGCTCATATTTTTATGAGTAGTCTAGGGTTGAATGAGATGGAGCGAAACACACTCATTCAGAAATTATTGAAAAAAGAAAGAAAAAAAAGGAGAAAATAAGAAGAATAAGTGTTATGTATAATTGATCGCGAGTGGGCTCTGTAGTACTCGAGTTATTAAGTTCTTAGGGGACTTTGTGCCTAGTGACCTAAGGCTTTTATAGTCTGGGATCTGCTAACCTAACGCTCACTACATGGGTACTATTGTATAAGTCTTTTGTGAACCTCACTCAATGCACGATCAAATAAGCATATGTGTTTTGTTTTGTATGAATAAAATCATGAATCCATAATTAACTCCGATATAATAAACCTGCGATTGTCTTGATGAGTAGTGAGTTATGGTTGTCGATCTAGTTGCAATAGTATATCTGTAAGCATTTGCACACACGTACGTCTCTGTTGTGTAGATTGATTTGTGAGATTTTTATTTCTTATTCTTTGAGTCTGTTAATGCTTGAGGACAAGCATCGATTCAAGTTCGAGGGTGTGTTAAGTGGCATTTATGACACTTATTTATGCTCTAATAAGCTTTGAGTTGGTGTATTTGTACTCAAGTTATTTGTGTTTTAACGTGTTTTCAAGTGTTTTTGCATTTCAGGCTTTATTTTGAGAATCAGGTGAATTAGCATTGTTTTGATGCTAATATAGTGTTTAGGATGTGTTGGAATAAAAGTTTGAAAGACTGGCTCGAAGCTGCAAGGAATAAAGAAAAGAAAATAAAGTTTTTTGGCAGAAGGTCGACGCGCCCGCGCTGATGTTGCGCGCGGCCGCGCCAGGGAACAGAAAGTCAGCGCCCGCACTGGTGAAGCGTGCGGTCGCGCTGGGTCGAGAATTAAAAATCCTGATTATTTTGCAATTCAAATTCTGGACTCCTGGGGTGCATGGACTGCTATATAAGCATAACATAGGTCGTTTATTGATATAATATAATTTATAATTCAGAGTTTTGAAGACATCAAGGGAGGAGAAGACGTCAAGAGACCTTTGGGCACAATTCAACAAAGGCGAAGACGATCTAGTTTATCCTTATAAATCTTTGTTTTGAGTTGTAATTTGGATGCTTGTTTCTTGTGTGTTTGAACCTATATTCTTGTGTGTACTTTGGTTTATTTATTCGTACAAAGAATATGTTTGCTATATCAAGTTTTCATTGGAACCCACGTTGGCGATGGGTTCGATTATGGGCTAATCGTTATCGTGGGGTTCTAGCGGATTTATTTATGGATTTGTTTAGTTAATTTATTTGATGCCTTAGTGTGTGGTGATTGTATGATATCCTAGTTATGGTTGTGCTTATTCGTCTTATGAGAGTCACGGACTTATAAGATAGTGTGTTAATTCTTAATGAAGCAAAAGTGAATTTAAGGATTTAGAACTTGGCATGCTAGGATAGTTTCATGTATTGTTATGTTATCAAATTCTATAGACATATAGGGTGTCAATATAATTGGTGCATATTCAACTTCTATCTCTTTTGTGAATGTCTGGTAGAATGGTACTCGTGCAATTAAAGTTGGCGTTTATCAGCTTCGTGTTGTCTGATTAGTGTCATCACCATTGCATGCTAAGGTTGAGAATAATAAGGCTATTGAATGAAGTATTTAATGAAGTAAGAATCCCATGTTTGTCATATATATTAATTCAGTCTATTTTATTCTCTTTGTTATAATAGTTAGCGTAATTCTTAGTTATAATTATTCTCAATTTGTTATGATCTTAGCATTGAATAATAACCATACATTGTTGAGTAGGTGCGTAATTTAGATAGTTAACCAATACAGTCTCTGTGGAAACAAACTAGAAAAGATTCTATACTACTTGCGAACTCGTATACTTGCGTGTATTATTAGCGCGTGTTTAGCGACTGACACTACTCGGCTGGGGGGTGTGGTCGTGGCCTCCACGGCTAAATTTTTAATACTTTTTTCATCACCGTCTAAGAGATGGTAGCCGAAGGGCTCCCCTTGAGCCTACTCGGCTAACCCTACTCGGCCTAGGGGCTTCACCGTGCCCCTACTCGGCTGGGGCGTATGGTCGTGGCCTTCAAGCTAAATTTCCAAATTTGTTTCATCGCCGTCTAGGCGATGGTGGCCGATGGGCTCCCTTAGAGCCTACTCGGCTCACCATACTCGGCCTGAGAGCTTCACCGTGCCCCCATGCTCGGCTGGGGGTGTGGTCGTGGCCTCCTTGGCTCATTTTTTTTAAAAAAACATCTTTTGTTTTCTTTTTTTCCGTCGTGTTGTAAGCGACGGTGGCCGAGGGGCTCCTCTAGAGCCTACTCGGCTCACTCCATTCGGCCAAGAAGCGGTACCATGCTCCCTTACTCGGATGGGGGTGTGGTCGTGGCCTCCTTGACTGATTGTTTTTTAAAAAAACATCTTTTTTCCTTTTTGTTAAGTGGTCATCTCCTACTCGACTGAGAGGCTCCACTGGAGCCTACTTGGCCAAGGGTACTCGACCCTAGAGCTTTGTCTTGGTTGTGATGCTCTATTTGGCTAAAAAGCCATCAATTATAATCTCACTCTTTTGAGTCCATTCTTCCGAGAGTATACGAGGTGTCACTCTTGGATGAAAATACTTCATATAATCATACTCTTCGAGAGTAAGTGGAGTAAGTGTCCAAGTCGGTTGAAAAGCCTTCCAATGAGCCTACTCGGCTAAGTTTACTCTTCCGCGAGTAAGCGGAGTAGGCGTCCTAGTCGGATGAAGAGCTTTGTCATGAGCTTACTCGGCTGAGTCCACTCTTCTGGGAGATTTTATTTGTGGTCCACGACCCACTTTGATCGTGATGGTATTCATGGACACTTGGTCATGAACGTGAACATCCAAGTAGGTCGAGAACTTTCCACCGTGACTGTGGATACTTGGTCGGCTGAAGGCCTTACCGTAAGGCTACTCGGCCTCTTCTTCATGAAAGTGTTTGTCCTAAATCCAATCATGTATGATGAGTTAGGAAGAACTTTCTTGTATTCCTATTTGATTTCATTTGAATTAATAAAAGACTTGTTATGGGCTTTATCTATTTAAAGTGTATTAAATAAGATGTTCCATAGTTTAGAGTAAAGCTTCTAGAATTATAATGAGATTATAATAGTGAGATCTAGAAGACGACAACTCTGGACTTAAAACAGTTCCTGATCATAGGATAACTAATCGGATGTTAGTGGATCCGCAAAGATTGGTACATACTATGCTTGCTCCCTTCAGGAGGATGTCTGTTCTCATAGGCATTTGTGTGGTGACACTATAGCTGGTATGTAGGTGTTTATTAGGGAATAAGTTCACTGAACATGACTCGATAAGTTGAACAACTAATGGAGATTACTCACGTGTCAATAGTTATTCACTAAGTGATAGTTGTACAAGTGTCCTTAGACTTGAGATCGTTAAAGGTATCTTATATATAATGAACTGTGCTTTGATTTAGTCCTTAGTCTCAAGGACATCCATTAGGCCTATTCTGGGCATAGGGATTTGTGTATAGAGATAGTTAACGTCAATAGAGGATCTACCCCTTCCAGTATAGGAAGAGAATATCCTATGTTATTCTTAGTATGCGAGTTCTGGAATCTCTGGCCAGAGTGTATGAAATTAGAAAGGAGTTTCTAATTTGCATTAATATGAACTTTGCATTATGAATAAGAAATCATATGATTAAATTTGATAGGCCTGACACGAGATCCATTCCTTGTATTTATTCGGGATATTATAAGGGTAGAAGGAATTCATTGTACGGTAACTAGTCACTGACAGGTTCTTGATATTCTAAGCAGTGAATTCATATTATCCGGATAGTCACGATATGTTGAGAAGAATCACTCACGATGTAGAATAAATATAGTTAATCAGTTAATTATATTTAGTGAATTTTAGTATTCATGTAAATAATTAATAAAAGTTTATTATTATTTATTTCTACTACCGGCATAATATTGAACCTACAGGGTCACACCATAAAAGAATATTTTCTTTGATGAAATAATGAGAGAGAGAATTATTTTCTAAATAGTTAAGAAAAAGAAATAATGATTAAAATAGTTTTAATTATTATTAAAGCATTTTATGAAGATAAAATGTGGGGGTTAATATATATAAAGATATATTATAAAACCCTAGGAGAGCCCTATAAATAGAATGAGATGGCTCATTCTATTAACACAATTTTGGTTTTGTGAAAACCCTAGCCTCCATCTTCTTCCTCTCTCTCTCTCTCCCAAAAACTCCATTTTATAAAAGCTCGGTTTTATAAAAGGTTCATCGAAGAGGATCGTTCTTGGTGGATACCGGTAGAGTGCTTCACACACTGAGGAGCAACTACTAGCACTCCAATTTTATAAAGCTTCGATTCACGAGGTATGATTTCGATTCCTCAGTTTTTCCCTTTTATACATTTTTCTATATGTGCGGTATATGGTTTTTACGGAATAAATGTTATTTCACGCTTCCGCTCATCCGTAAATTCCATCATTGGCATCAGAGCTAGGTTCTGCATATAGAGATTCATATAAAAAATTTCAGATTTTTTTATGCATGTATGGATTTATTATGATTTTTGCGAGTTTATTTGGATTTAATTATGAATTAATTCGAAATAATTTTTGCATGAGATTTTGACTACTGATCTGGGTTTTACAAGTGTTGTAGATTGTCTAGGTATTTTTTTCATAATTTTGTGATGTGTAGATTATTTGTTATGAATTTTTAAAAATTGTTTTAATTAAAATTCATGGAATAATTATGCATGTGAATAAATATGATTAAAATTTGCACTAAGACACATGGCTGATCTGGTAATTTTCTGCTATTCCTTGATTTAAGATATCATATTATTTTGATTTTTATTAATTTATTAATTAAATGTTAATTGATTTATTAATAATAAAATTAAAATAATAAAAATATTAATAAAGAGTTATTAATAAGGGAGTAAAGGAAAGGGGGGTTATTTTTTTTTGTAACAGCAGAAAGCTAACCGCACGCAGTAAAGGAACAGGAAACAAAAAAAAAACGTTTACTGCAACGGTCGGCGGGCGCCAGGCGCGTGTAGCGCACGCGCGGAAGTGTCGCACATTCCGCGAATGTGTTACACCCTGTTGCGCATTCACGGAATGCGTTACACCCTTTAATGGCTTAGAAGGGGTGTAACGCATTACCGGAATGCGTTACAGGTCTTGTAACGCATTCCTGTAATGCGTTACAGCCCATCTGTCTTTTTAAAATATGATTTTTGGGAGTTTCGTAACTCCGTTTTGGGCGTGCAATATATCGTTGGATTCGTTTTTCCGAGATGGATCTAATGGAGTGGTCAAATATTTTTTATATAAAAGTTTTGAACTATTTATATTCCCGAAAGTGTTTTAAAGCATGTTTTAATTGTTTTAATTGCTTTTAAATGCTATAATAAATCCATACATCATTATATCAATGTGTGACATGATATTACTTGCATGCTTACTTGTTTATTTTTTTTATATATGAGATATATGCCTGTGTTTACCATGCGATGATAGATTTAGGTGAACTTAAATCAATATAAGGCGTGCTCTAGAAAATCTAGAATATGAATCGTTTCTTGCCTTGACAATAATATTATGAATACAATCATGAGATTCTTGTGTTTATGAAACACGTAATTAAATATGAATTTTCAATTTTGAGAGAAATGATGATTCTGTCAACAACAGATTTCTATCTGTAAGAAAGGGTTATTAAGTGACGCTTCTTGACAATGCTCCACCCGATCTGGGAATCATCTGATTATCGATTATTGATTTGAAATATTTAATTTAAAAGGAAGAATATCTTTATAATATGATTATGATTGTAACGTAATATAATCCCTCTAAAATTAAATAATATCAAGTAGTAATTGGCCAATGACACAACGGGCTTGTGTCGGTCATAGCCTTCCAACATGATAGAAAGTGGTTCTTATTTTTAAATCATTGTCATTTCATGCTACAGCCGAGGGCTTTGATTTCGAAATAAGAAATAATTGTCTATTATATAGAGATGTGTACATTGAATTAGAATCTAAAGGTCGTTACGTGCTACAGCCGTGGGCCGTTGGAGACTGATTCAATTGTACGAAATGTTGGGTTAGACTTGACTTAGAATATTGAGTTTGTCGTGCTACAGCCGTGACTCAATTATTCAAGAGGCTAAAATTATATTAGGGAATAACATAAGATGTAATTGACAAGAGTTGTCTGCCTATTGAATATCACATGACGTTTCGTGCTACAGCCGAGGTTGTGTAATGGAATGTAGGATCCCTATTCCCACTAGCATTATGAATGCCTAATTTTCACTTAGGGGTTGTATAAATTAGATAAACTAGTGGGAGCCACTTATGAATAAAGACCCGATTCATATAGTGTTTTGAAATAAAATTGAATATTTGCTAAGTGTTGTTATGTGTTTATCATTTACAGATTTACTATATTCGTTATGTCTTCTGCACTATCACTCCGGAGTATACTAGATGCTCACAAGTTGACTGGTCCTAATTTTGCTGACTGGCTTCGAAACTTGAGAATTGTTCTCAGGGTGGAGAAGCTGGAATATGTGCTTGACTCACCTAAGCCTACTGAACTTGCTAACGATGCACATAATGATGAACATGTTGTGTATCGTAAGTGGATAGATGATGCAAATGTTGCTCAATGCATCATGCTAGCTTCTATGAACATTGAGCTACAGAAGCAGCATGAGCATATGGATGCTCACACTATCCTTATGCATCTACAAGAGTTGTATGATGTGGCAGGGAGGACAGCTTGATATGAGATATTGAAGGAGCTGTTCGGTTGTAGGATGTCTGAGGGATCATCCGTGAATGACCATGTACTTAAGATGATCAATTTGATTGAACGTCTTGGACAACTTGGTTTTGCCATGGATGGGGAGCTGAGCCAAGACTTGGTCTTGCAATCACTTCCGGGTTCGTTTTCGCAGTTTGTTGTTAACTTTCACATGAATAAGCTGGATGTCAGCCTGGCTGAACTCCACAACATGTTGAAGACTGCGGAATCGAATTTCCCCCCTAAGAAGAGCTCTGTTATTCTAATTGGTGAAGGTTCCAATCCTAAGAAAAGGAAGAAGAACCCTTCCAAGAAGAAGAAAGTAGGTGAAAAAAAGCCTGTTCCACCAAAAGCTGAAGACCCCAAGAGCAAAGCTGTTTGCTTTCACTGTAACAAGGTGGGGCACTGGAAGAGGAACTGGAAGGTTTACCTTGCAGAATTGAAGAAGAAGAAGGGTAGTGAGACTACCACTTCTGCTTCAGGTATGTTCATGATTGAAGTGAATATGTCATTAAATCAAATTTCTACTTGGGTATTAGATACCGCCTGTGGTTCTCATATTTGCAATTCGTTGCAGGGACTAAGGAGAAGTAGGACTCTTGAGGAAGAGGAGGTGATTCTATGGATGGGAAATGGAGCAAGAGTTGCTGCTGAAGCTGTAGGATCATTTCATTTACATATGCCTACGGGCAAGACTATTGTTTTAAATAATTGTTATTTTGTTCCTTCGATTATGAGGAATATTATTTCTATTCCCATGTTAGACTTGGATGGATTTTCGTTTATTATTCAGAATAATAAATGTTCAATTCTTAGAGATAACGTTCTTTATGGAAGTGGTATTTTAAATAATGGTTAGTATGTATGTGACGTAGAGCATGATTTACTACAAATTGAACATACTAATAAAAGAAAAAGGGATGATGAAAATATCACTTTTTTGTGGCACTACAGACTTGGTCATATTAGTGAAAATAGACTGCGGACATTGCATAAGGAAGGGTTACTTGACCCCTTTGATTTTGAATCATATCCTACATGCGAGTCTTGTCTATTGGGTAAAATGACCAAATCTCCATTTAGTGGACATGGAGAGAGGGCTGCAGATTTGCTAGGATTGGTACACACAGATGTATGTGGACCAATGTCTACGCAAGCCATGGGTGGATTTTCATACTTCATTACTTTCATAGATGATCTATCTAGATTCGAATATGTGTATTTGATGAAACACAAGTCTGAAGCCTTTGAAAAGTTCAAAGAATATAAGCATGAAGTGGAGATCCAAACCAAACATAGTATTATAACTCTTCGATCAGATCGAGGTGGTGAATACTTGAATGGAGAGTTTCTAGATTATCTCAAAGAAAATGGTATAGTCTCCCAGTGGACTCCTCCATATACTCCACAGTTGAATGGGGTATCTGAAAGGAGAAATCGAACTTTATTAGACATGGTTCGGTCCATGATGAGCTATGCGAATCTTCCAGTATTCCTGTGGGGTTATGCATTGGAAACCTCAGCATATTTACTGAATAAGGTGCCTTCCAAATCTGTCCCTAAAACTCCATATGAGATATGGAAAGAAAGGAAACCGAGTCTTAAACACTTTAAGATTTGGGGATGTCCAGCTTATGTCAAGAAAGTTGACCCAGATAAGCTGGAATCTCGATCCGTAAAATATAGTTTTGTGGGATATCCTAAAGAGACTTTAGGGTATTACTTTTACACCGATCATCGGGTGTTTGTCTCCAGACATGCTACCTTCTTGGAAAAGGAGTTTATCCTTGAAGGAAACTGTGGAAGCAAAATTGAACTTGATGAAGTTCAAGAAGCACAAACTACTACGGATCAAGTGGAAACACCTGTTCAGACTGAACAACCTTCTGTGGAACAGCCCATTCGTAGATCAGGGAGAGTGTCTCGCCAACCTGAGAGGTATTATGGCCTTGTCATTGAGAATGACAATGAGTTGTCAATCATTGATGATGACGACCCTATGACCTATAATGAGGCTATGAGTAATGTTGACTCAGAGAAATGGCAAAGTGCCATGAAATCCGAAATGGAATCTATGTATACCAATCAAGTATGGACTTTGGTTGAAGCACCTGAGGGTATGAAGCCTATTGAGTGCAAATGGGTATACAAAAGAAAGATTGGAGCAGATGGCCAGGTGGAGACCTATAAGGCCAGGCTCGTGGTAAAAGGATTCAGACAAAGACAAGGGATTGACTTTGATGAAACTTTTTCGCCTGTAGCCCTGTTAAAATCAATTCGGATTTTGCTTGCGATTGCTGCTTACTACGATTATGAGATCTGGCAAATGGATGTGAAAACGGCCTTCCTCAATGGGAAACTTGAAGAGGAAGTGTATATGACACAGCCAGAGGGTTTTCTTTCTAAAGGAAATGAACACCTAGTGTGTAAGCTGCTGCGAACCATATATGGTTTAAAGCAAGCTTCTCGTAGATGGAACATCCGTTTTGATGAGACAATCAAAGAGTTTGGTTTTATCAAAAACATAGATGAACCATGTGTCTACAAGAAGGTTAGTGGGAGCGCGGTAATATTTTTTGTATTATATGTGGATGACATACTTCTTATAGGAAATGATATACCGATGCTGCAATCAGTCAAAGTGTGGCTATCAAAGAACTTCACTATGAAGGACTTGGGAGAAGCATCCTACATTCTCGGTATGAAGATCTATAGAGATAGATCTAGAAGAATGATAGGTCTTACCCAGGGTACATACATCCAGAAAGTTCTTAAAAGGTTTAGCATGGAAAAATCCAAAAGAGGTCTCATACCGATGAGCCATGAAGTGTCCCTTTCCGAAAAGATGTCTCCTAAGACACTTGAGGAAAGAGAGCGTCTGAGTAAGATTCCTTATGCTTCAGCAATAGGATTTATCATGTATGCGATGTTATGTACTAGGCCTGATGTTGCTTATTCAATCAGTGTGACGAGCAGATATCAGTCCAATCCAGGTGAAGACCACTGGAAAGCAGTGAAGAACATCCTTAAGTACTTGCGAAGGACTAAGGATATTTTTCTTGTTTTTGGTGGCGGATCTGAGTTAAAAATAGAGGGTTATACTGACTCTAGTTTTCAATCAGAAAGTGATGATAGAAAATCCATGTCAGGGTACGTGTTTACTCTGAACGGTGGTGCGATTAGTTGGAAGAGTTCCAAACAGTCTACAACGGCTGACTCCACAGCGGAAGCAGAATATATAGCTGCAAGTGAGGCTGCAAAAGAAGTCGTTTGGATGAGGAAATTTGTTTCTAAGTTGGGAGTTGTTCCTAGCATTGAGGAGCCTATTGTGTTGTATTGTGATAACAACGCAGCAATAACACAAGCCAAGGAACCTAGGTCTCATAAAAATTCCAAACATGTTTTGCGACGCTTTCATTTGATTAGGGAAATCATTGAAAGAGGAGATGTCAAGATTGAGAGAGTTGACACACATAACAACGTAGCAGACCCACTCACAAAGTCATTGTCTCAGATTCACTTTGATCGTCATAAAGAGAAGATGGGTATTAGATACCAGGGTGATTGGCTTTAGTTCAAGTGGGAGATTGAAAGTGTTTGTCCTAAATCCAATCATGTATGATGAGTTAGGAAGAACTTTCTTGTATTCCTATTTGATTTCATTTGAATTAATAAAAGACTTGTTATGGGCTTTATCTATTTAAAGTGTATTAAATAAGATGTTCCATAGTTTAGAGTAAAGCTTCTAGAATTATAATGAGATTATAATAGTGAGATCTAGAAGATGAAAACTCTGGACTTAAAACAGTTCCTGATCATAGGATAACTAATCGGATGTTAGTGGATCCGCAAAGATTGGTACATACTATGCTTGCTCCCTTCAGGAGGATGTCTGTTCTCATAGGCATTTGTGTGGTGACACTATAGCTGGTATGTAGGTGCTTATTAGGGAATAAGTTCACTGAACATGACTCGATAAGTTGAACAACTAATGGAGATTACTCATGTGTCAATAGTTATTCACTAAGTGATAGTTGTACAAGTGTCCTTAGACTTGAGATCGTTAAAGGTATCTTATATATAATGAACCGTGCTTTGGTTTAGTCCTTAGTCTCAAGGACATCCATTAGGTCTATTCTGGGCATAGGGATTTGTGTATAGAGATAGTTAACGTCAATAGAGGATCTACCTCTTCCAGTATAGGAAGAAAATATCCTATGTTATTCTTAGTATGCGAGTTCTGGAATCTCTGGCCAGAGTGTATGAAATTAGAAAGGAGTTTCTAATTTGCATTAATATGATCTTTGCATTATGAATAAGAAATCATATTGTAATAACCCCAAAATTTTTCAACTTTTTGTAACCCTTGTGAATAGTGTTTTAGCTGAATGAGAAAACTTTTCGCGCCACACTATGTAGGGGTTCTGTTATGGATATTCTGGGATATTATTAGTACTCTATGAAGTATATAAGTGTATGTAAATATCGTCAGAATCCAATTCCGAACACTTTGGTTTTTCCCGGAAATCCACAAGATACGGAGAGAATTGAGTATAAGGTAACAGGATAAAAAGGATTTAAATTAAAGGATTATGATAGAGGATCATAAAAAGGAATATAATGTATTGAGAAAGGTTAAGGGAACCTAAGTAATAAGATCCCGGGTATGATCCTTCAAACGATAAACGAGAACGAAAGTTAAGCGAACCGTATAACAGATCAGCGGTCATTAGGCAAACGATTAGGAAGTTAATCAAAGGGATTAAAGGGAATGATGTCATCCAACCAATAGAAAGAAGACAAGGAAGGAAGGATGACATCATGAGGATGAGGTAAGCATGACATGGGAAGGAAGGAGGTGTGGTTGAATAAGGACCACACAAATTCAAGGGCAAGGTAGTAATTTGCTAAATCAAATACAAATCAAGCCAACCAAGCTAGCAAAATCATTTCATCAAAAATCAAAAACAACCATGGCATTTGTTCTTCATCTTAGCTCTCGGCTTTTTACATTTTTAAAGGCTAGATTTTTCAAAAATCAAGATCCAAGCATCCTAAATTGGTAAGAAAATTCCCTAATCATCTTTATGCTTAGTTATGGCTATATCATGAGTTTAAGCCATTAATTCTTTCTCTAACTTCTTCATTTAATCAAGGAAGAAGACAATGAATAGTGTTTTCAAGTTTTTAACTTGAACTTTTTCTTGTTTTCTTGAAGATCCAAGCTTTCCTAAGGCTTCTCAAAGCTTCTTAAGGCTTCCTAGCTCCACCCACCACTTCAAGGAAGGTATACCATTTCCAAACCCTAGGTTCATATATATTATAAGGTGATTTTGAGTAGTGGGTTGATATTGTATCTTGTTGTTATGATTTAGAGTTTGAGATTTGGTATGGTAGTGAATGGAATGGTAATTATTGTGGTTTTGATTTAAAAGAACTTAAGAATGATTAAAGTTAAGTTTAAGCATAAGTATGAAAGATTAAATTGAATTGGTTGGGGTGGTTATGATGTGATAAGGATGGAGGATGGTTGTATGTTGGATTTGAGGTTGATTTGGGTTGATTGTGGATGGTTTAAAAATTGGAAATCGCGTAAACATAGCCGTCGTAACGTCCGATTTTCTTTGGACTGTTTTTGTGCATAGCATTAGGACCCGAGAACCCCCTGCTAGATTGTGACCACTGCCATGTTTAGATAGCTCATGTTACGAGCTTCGTTTTGATATGTAGTTCGTTCGATTCCGATTTACGGTTTAGGAGAAACGACCGTTTCAAGTAACGGCGTTTCGCGAACGAAACTTTTTCCCTCGCCTTACTTTGGAATGTAGGTTAAAGACCAAAAAGGGTTATTTAATGTGTGAAACATTTATGGTAAGTGTGTTAGGCAGTTGGTAAGTCATTCGCGAAGGAATCGCTTTAAAACTCGTAATGGTTAAATTATTAAAAATGGTGGAGCCGAGGGTACCCGAGTGACTTAAGCAAATCAGTGAGCGCAAAACAAGCGTTAGAGTCTAAGTTAGTTATAGTATAGATTTACAAGTGATTTTGGTTTAATTCCAACTTACTTGTTGTTTATAGGTTATCAGACTCGTCCCGAGCCTTTCTCACCCCCAAGTCGCTCAGGCAAGTATTCTATCCGTTATACTGTTGTTGTGATGTATACACTTGTATATGCATTATCTTGCGATAGATGCATGTTAGTTATTTAGCAAATTCTTGCGATATATTGTAGCATGTGATATGGTATATATGCATGCCTGTTTCATATTCTTGAAATATATATCTGTTGGTTCAGTTGATAATACCTATGCTAGAGGATAGCGGTATCTTGCATATACCCTTAGTATAGGGACCCAAAGGTGAAAATATTTTCAAAAACCGGGAGTCGAGGATCCCGAGTAGATTTTATATATATGGATATGGATATTTATATATATATATATATTTATATATATGTATGGTTATAGTTTTCTAAACTATTAATCGAATAAGGTTTATTCGATAACTTGAAACTTTATTTTATTATTAAATATTATTTCGAATATTATTCGAAGGCGTATGACTCCTTTTATTATTTATTGAATATTATTTGAATATTCATTTGAGGATATATGACTCCTTTATTTTATTTAATGAATATTATTTATAATATTCATTCGAGGTATTATGACTCAGCTTATTTTATTTATTGAATATTATTTGAATATTCATTTGAGGATCTATGACTCCGATTATTTGCTGGGATATATTCTTTATTTTATTAAAGAATAAGGTGTAAATAATCAAACTTATTTTCGATTATTCAAATAAAGATAATACTTTCATATAAGTATATCTTTGGTTATTTAATACTCGTTTCAAGTATAAATTTTAATACTTCTACTTCAATTATTTTTTTATAAAGATTATTCTTTATGGGAATATTATTTAATTAATAATATTCAGATATTTTCTAATATTCTGGGGACTGATTTACTTCATTAAATCAGCTTTACTCCAAACACTCTTTAAAGTGTTTTCGAGTCTTCAAAATGATTTTTAAAGTCAGAGCGGATCCCAAAACTCATTTTTTATATTTAAGATCTTCCTTTTTAAGGGGATTTAAATACTCGCTCAAAACCTGGGGAATCCGGCTCTGTGGTGTATTTTATATTCGCAACGAGGTTGCAGTTTTGGTAAATGAATTGATTACTTGCCCAACGTTCGGGAAGTAAGCCCATCTAATTGAGTCGGCATAAACGACAGGCCGGGGTACGGTCTATTATTGTGTAAGTGGCTGGGTGGCAGTCCATCAACGCGTGAGGGGCCGGGGTACGGTCTAGCGCGAGGTCCTAATGCGGCCAGGGTGATGACCGGTGAGGAATTCATCCATCTACAGTAGAAAAGGTTACTTATTGGTATCTTTGCCTGATCAGCAAGATATCGGGTTTATGCCAAAATTCTTTTCCTTTCCAAAATTCATTGGATGTTTCAAACTCTGTTTATACTTTACATAACAGAGGTTCCAGGAAATGTTTAAAGGGGTATATATATGTGGATATATATATACCGGGACTAAATAAAGCATCTCATAACTTTTTCATTCAATAATCTTTCAAAGATTGAATCTATTCAAGTCTTAACTTGTGGTCTCATCTATGGGATGTTTTTTCTTAAAACCTATAATACTTTGAACGGTGGCAATTCAAGTAGCTTTATATATGATATAAGTGTGGTGAAGTATTGGTAACTTCATTCCTTGTTTTTACTTATATCTAGTAAGTAATTATCTTGCATATGATAGAGATGCTATCAAGTATCCATTTAGATACTTATATTATTGTTATCACTATACATATTATCTTGCGAGCTGTAAGGCTCACTCTTGCTTTATTTCTTCATCACACAACAACAGTTAGGAGAGATGGCCAGACTCCAGCAGACCCAGCGCAAGCGCGTGGGAAGCGCCCCGCGTCTTCCCGATGATGTTGTAGCTGCTATAGCTGCAGAGGTAGATCCATTGTAGTTCAGACCATCTACTTTTGAGAATCAAATTATGTATAATTATAACTTGCGGAAGATAATGGCAATTAACTGTAAATTTATCAAGTAATCATTTTGGGTTGTAATAATTTTAAATTGTGGATTCAAAGACTTGTACTTATTTCAATTTCATCTCTGAGACTATAACGGGTTGTGGTGTGTGTTAGTGTGGGGTCACAGTATGAGGTTATTTATTATTAATTAAGTGAAGTGATATTGTGGAAAGAAAGACCGTGACAACCCGGATCCCCGACCCCGGATCTGGGGGTGTTACAGAAATGGTATCAGAGCTAAGCGTTATAAACCTCAGAGATGATGCGACGATATAATAATAAATTCACAAAGATAATAAGAACTCTTGCCAAGTTCATGGTCGGACTACTTAAAGTAGTGCTGACAGTTAAAACCCTTACGGGAACCCTTATAAGTATCATGATAGTAACTTAGCTCGTTTAATATGTAGGCGCCTGAGATGGAGGACCCCGAGATGTTCGAGCGTGAGCATGATGAGGCATTGCTAGATGTTGAGGATCAGGAGGAGCCTGAGATGGAGGAGGATGAGGAGGACCCCTCAGAGGAGCCTGAGACGGAGGTCATTGCTATTTCAGATGAGGAGGACCCCTCAGAGGAGTCAGAGACAGAGGTTATTGCTATTCCAGATGAGGAGGACCCGGATGAGGTCCCAGTAGCTGAGGAGCGTGTTGGACCTATGGTAGTGTATGCTGGTATCCCTTTACCCACACTTCCGGTGGTCAGAGCCCCTACCCCTCCACCACTATCTTGGATTCCCGATGATGACAGCTCAGAGACCCATACTTCCGAGCCTAGGCAGACCGAGGAGGCACCCTCAGCGGCTCCGGATTCACCACCTCTTGACCCTGCCCAGAGGCAGTCTTCGTTAGCTCATGGATATGTTCAGGATGTTTTGAGGACCCGAGTGGCTGTTGCCGAGGCCCGACTGGATGAGGCCAGGAGGGAGTTGGATGCAGAGAGGGCGGGTAGGCGTACCCGAGCTTATGAGACCAGGGCTTCTATACCCCGATCCTTGAGGAGGGAGCTTACGGGGATAGAGCTCACGTCCCGAGCGAGACTCAGATCTCTCCAGGGGGACAGGCATGGTAGGATCTCCAGGCGGCAGGCCGACTATATCTTCCGTCGTGCGATGGAAAGGGTTTGGGAGCTGACCCGTTCCGGTGTGTGATTCAGGATTGATGATGGAATAGTCTAGTTGTCTAGTTAGCCGAGGCCTTAGTAAGAGCCAATTTTCCGGGATAGTTGACTTGTATATAGCATCCCTTTTTCTGACTAGACAGATAGACTCTTGTGTATCACTTTTGGGACAGATGACTGTAGCACTGTTGTACTTTTGACCAGATCAAACTATGTATTCTCGCATTATGTATATATTTGTTTCCTTTCAGTTCAGTTCCATAGTGACGGGATCACTGTTTTATTATTATTATTACTGCACTTCGTATTAGAACTTTCTTAAAATAATAGAACTGCGTTATACGTTCTCCCCATTATAAGAGCTGTGCAAGGCACAATGTTGTATATGATTGTGACCTAACGTTGAATTTTCCCAATAATTGTTTTTATTATTATCAGAATCATGCCACCAAGAAAGATTGGAACTAGGGCGAACCCTGGGTCTGAGGACCAGGGAAGCCATAATCAGGACAATAGAAACCAAGAACACAGTGAAGAGGAAGATGAGGATTATGTGGAACAGGATGACTCCCTGTATGAAGAAGAAGAGGAAACATATGATGTTGAGGGATTTGAGATAGAGGCTGAAGAAGGAGAAACCGAGGTTGAGTAACCAGTACCAAACCCAGGCATGGATCCCATGGGTCAGTTTATGCAACTCCTAAGGCAGAATTTAGAACGTCAACCCAACCCACCCCCTCAAGGAAGTAACAATGCAGTGGCAAACTCTTTCAGGGCTTTTAAGTCCCTTAAGCCCCCTGAGTTCCACGGATCAGCCGACCCAGTTGAGGCAAGGGCATGGTTAAAGGAAATGGAGAAATCTTTTGAGATTTTGAGTATCGATGAGGCACAGAAAACTGTATTTGCTACCTACCTTCTGAAAGGAGAAGCTAACTACTGGTGGGAGGCCAAGAAAAATATGGAGACAGATGCTATAATAACCTGGGAGAGATTTAGTCAGTTGTTTCTGGGAAAGTATTTCCCGAGGTTTATGGAAAGCAGAATAACTTGTCTGTAGCAGAGTACGAAGCGAAATTTACTGAGTTATCAAGGTTTGTGCCGGAGTTTGTAAGCACTGAGGAAAAGAAAGCTAGGAGGTTTCAGCAGGGACTGAAACCATGGATTCAGAATAGGGTGGCAATCCTTGAGCTTACGGACTATGCCACTCTGGTACAAAAGGCAACGATTGTAGAAGTTGGAAGTGAACAGATGCAGAAGGAAAGAGAGGAGAAAGGAATAAAGAGGAAAAGTATGAGCATGGGTGGAGGTTCCGCAGGAAGGAGCTTCCCAACTAGATTTAATCGAGGAGCAGTGTCCCTACCAGGAAGGAACACTGGGTTTAAGCGACCAATGAGTGTGAGTGTGAGCCAGGGCGGTCAGAAGTCAAGAACGTCCTATTCCAACCAAGCTCGACCCCCATTGCCAGCCTGTAACATATGTGGAAGGAATCACACTGGGGAGTGTAAAGGAAGGCCAGTAACCTGTTTTAAGTGTGGTCGGGAGGGCCACTATTCAAATAAGTGCCCATCATTAACCCCTGCCGTCGTTCCAACCACCAATTGTCATCAGTGTGGACGCTCGGGTCATTGGAAGAAGGAATGCCCAATGAACAAACCAGCAGCTTCGGGAGCAAGCAGGGCTGCTTCTAATAAGCCACCTACTGCGAGGACTTTCAACATGACAGTCCAGGATGCTATGAAAGATTCAGATGTGATAGCAGGTACCCTTTCTCTAAATTCAGCCAGTGCAAATGTTTTATTTGATTCGGGAGCAACTAAATCTTTTATATCAAAGGACTTTGCGCGTAAGTTAATACTTAAGGCTAAACCCTTGATAGAACCCTTACAAGTAGAAATAGCCAATCATGAAATTATTCCTGTTAACCAGATTCACCCCGCCTGTGAGATAGGCATAGGGGAGCAATCTTTCAGTGTTGATCTGATTCCTTTTAAATTAGGGGAGTTTGATGTAATTTTGGGAATGGACTGGCTATCTAGCAACGATGCTCAGATAGACTGTAAAGGGAAGAAAGTTAAGTTAAATATCCCCGGGAAGAAAGAGGTTATATTTAGAGGAAAGAGGCAGACGCAGAAATTTTTGACCATGGCTCAGGCCAAAAGGATGCTACGAAAAGGAAGTGAGGCCTACCTAGCCTATGTGGTGGACACACAGAAGGAGGTGCCCAACTTACAAGATATTCCAGTAGTCAACGAATTTGAAGATGTATTCCCCCAAGACCTTCCGGGATTACCACCCGATAGAGTGATTGAATTTGCTATTGAGTTGGCCCCAGGGACGGCGCCAGTTTCAAAAGCACCTTACCGGTTAGCCCCGTTAGAAATGAAGGAATTAGCTATCCAATTGCAGGAACTCTTGGATAAGGGTATGATAAGACCCAGTGTGTCTCCGTGGGGAGCACCAGTTTTATTTGTTAAAAAGAAAGATGGGAGCATGAGGTTGTGCATAGACTATCGAGAGTTGAACAAGCTAACCATAAAGAACAGGTACCCATTACCTAGAATAGACGATCTGTTCGACCAGCTAAAGGATGCTGTTTATTTTTCCAAGATCGACCTGAGAACCGGATATCACCAACTAAAGATTAAACCTGAAGATATTTCCAAGACAGCGTTCCGTACCAGGTATGGGCATTATGAGTTCTTGGTAATGTCCTTTGGACTAACCAACGCCCCAGCGGCTTTCATGGATTTAATGAATAGAGTATTTAAGAAGTACTTGGACAAGTGTGTGATAGTTTTTATCGATGATATTTTGATCTACTCAAGGACTGAGGCAGAACATGCAGAGCATTTGAGGATAGCTCTAGGGATACTCAGAGAGGAGCAGTTATATGCCAAATTCTCGAAGTGTGAATTCTGGCGGAATGAAGTACAGTTTTTAGGACATGTGATCAATAAAGAAGGAGTATTGGTCGACCCCTCCAAGATAGAGGCGGTCTCAAATTGGGAAAGGCCAACCACACCCACAGAGGTGAGGAGTTTCATAGGATTGGCCGGCTACTATCGTAGATTTGTACAGGACTTTGCGAAGATCGCAGCCCCTTTGACACGACTTACTCGTAAGACAGAGAAGTTTGAATGGACGGAGAAATGCGAGAACAGTTTTCAGGAATTAAAGAAAAGGTTGATAACGGCTCCGGTATTGGCATTGCCGGATGGAAAAGGAGATTTTGTGATATATAGTGACGCATCGCACAAAGGATTAGGGTGTGTGCTTATGCAGCACGGTAAAGTTATTGCGTATGCGTCGAGACAATTGAAGGAATACGAGGTTAGATATCCTACTCATGACCTTGAGCTCGCAGCAATAGTATTTGCTTTAAAAATTTGGAGGCACTACTTGTATGGAGAGAAGTGCGAGATTTTCACAGACCATAAGAGCCTCAAGTACATATTTACGCAGAAAGAGCTCAACATGCGCCAGAGGAGATGGTTAGAACTAATCAAGGACTACGATTGTGAGATTCTCTATCATCCAGGGAAAGCCAATGTGGTGGCTGATGCCCTTAGTAGAAAGGAAAGACTCAGAATGATAACGACTTCGGAAGAGTTGATAAGGGATTTTGAGAAAATGGAAATAGAGGTAAAGGTAACCGGAACTGGAACTGAAAAGCTTTTTGAGATCTCAATGCAGCCAGAATTATTGGAAAAGATCAGATTGTGCCAAGAGAAAATAATGAATGAAGACAGAAAGTCAATGACTGGAGAGGAGATCCATACTGAGAAAGATGATAAAGGGATAATGAGGTACTCCTACCGAATTTGGGTTCCGAATGTTCAAGAACTTAAAGATGAGATTTTGGATGAAAGCCATAGTTCAAGGTATTCCATTCACCCGGGAAGTACCAAGATGTATAGGGATTTGAAGGAATATTACTGGTGGCCCAACATGAAGAGGGACGTAGCAGAATGGGTAAACAAGTGTTTGACTTGCCAAAGAGTAAAGGCAGAGCACCAGAGACCCAGTAGGCTTTTGCGACCCCTGGAGATTCCCGAATGGAAATGGGAACAGATAGCGATGGATTTTGTTGTAGGCTTGCCAAGGACGAAAGCCAATCACGACGCCATTTGGGTAATTATAGACCGACTGACAAAGTCAGCTCATTTCATTCCTATCAACGAGAGATACACAGTCAATAGACTGGTGGACATTTACCTTAAGGAAATAGTAACGCGACATGGAGTCCCAGCGTCCATTGTCTCAGACCGAGACCCAAGGTTCAACTCCAGATTTTGGAGGAGCTTTCAGGAATGTGCGGGGACCAAGTTAAATATGAGTACCGCGTACCATCCCCAAACGGATGGACAGAGTGAAAGGACCATCCAGACACTAGAGGATATGTTGAGAGTCTGTGCAATAGACCTTAAAGGAAGTTGGGATGATCACCTGCCGTTGATCGAGTTTTCTTATAACAATAGCTTTCATGCTAGCATCGGAATGCCGCCTTATGAGGCCTTGTACGGAAGAAGGTGTCGATCTCCCTTATACTGGGATGAAGTAGGAGAGCGGAAGATGCTCGGACCCGAAGTGGTCCAAAGGACCAAAGATATAGTGGATCTTATCAGAGGGCGACTTGTAGCAGCCCAAGACAGACAGAAGAAATATGCAGACCTAGCCCGAAAGGACAAGGAATATGAAGTAGGGGACTTAGTACTGTTGAAAGTATCCCCTTGGAAGGGATTAATGAGGTTCGGAAAGAAAGGAAAACTAAGCCCAAGATACATTGGACCTTTTGAGATATTAAGACGGATTGGAAAGTTAGCTTACGAGCTAGCCCTACCCCCTAATTTGCAACAAGTTTATAATGTGTTCCATGTGTCAATGCTAAGGAGGTATCATCGGGATGCCAGGCACATAGTGGAGTACGAGCAGGTGGATATGCAGCCAGATCTAACTTACGTGGAGAAGCCAGTAAGGATTATAGATAAGAAGGAGCAGGTGCTTCGGAACAAGGTGATCAAGCTAGTCAGAGTACTATGGCAGAATCATAATGTGGAAGAATCGACTTGGGAACTAGAGAGCGCAATGCTAGAAAAGTACCCCCATTTGTTTTCTGTTTGATTCCGGGACGGAATCCTTTTAAGGAGGGGAGACTGTAATAACCCCAAAATTTTTCAACTTTTTGTAACCCTTGTGAATAGTGTTTTAGCTGAATGAGAAAACTTTTCGCGCCACACTATGTAGGGGTTCTGTTATGGATATTCTGGGATATTATTAGTACTCTATGAAGTATATAAGTGTATGTAAATATCGTCAGAATCCAATTCCGAACACTTTGGTTTTTCCCGGAAATCCACAAGATACGGAGAGAATTGAGTATAAGGTAACAGGATAAAAAGGATTTAAATTAAAGGATTATGATAGAGGATCATAAAAAGGAATATAATGTATTGAGAAAGGTTAAGGGAACCTAAGTAATAAGATCCCGGGTATGATCCTTCAAACGATAAACGAGAACGAAAGTTAAGCGAACCATATAACAGATCAGCGGTCATTAGGCAAACGATTAGGAAGTTAATCAAAGGGATTAAAGGGAATGATGTCATCCAACCAATAGAAAGAAGACAAGGAAGGAAGGATGACATCATGAGGATGAGGTAAGCATGACATGGGAAGGAAGGAGGTGTGGTTGAATAAGGACCACACAAATTCAAGGGCAAGGTAGTAATTTGCTAAATCAAATACAAATCAAGCCAACCAAGCTAGCAAAATCATTTCATCAAAAATCAAAAACAACCAAGGCATTTGTTCTTCATCTTAGCTCTCGGCTTTTTACATTTTTAAAGGCTAGATTTTTCAAAAATCAAGATCCAAGCATCCTAAATTGGTAAGAAAATTCCCTAATCATCTTTATGCTTAGTTATGGCTATATCATGAGTTTAAGCCATTAATTCTTTCTCTAACTTCTTCATTTAATCAAGGAAGAAGACAATGAATAGTGTTTTCAAGTTTTTAACTTGAACTTTTTCTTGTTTTCTTGAAGATCCAAGCTTTCCTAAGGCTTCTCAAAGCTTCTTAAGGCTTCCTAGCTCCACCCACCACTTCAAGGAAGGTATACCATTTCCAAACCCTAGGTTCATATATATTATAAGGTGATTTTGAGTAGTGGGTTGATATTGTATCTTGTTTTTATGATTTAGAGTTTGAGATTTGGTATGGTAGTGAATGGAATGGTAATTATTGTGGTTTTGATTTAAAAGAACTTAAGAATGATTAAAGTTAAGTTTAAGCATAAGTATGAAAGATTAAATTGAATTGGTTGGGGTGGTTATGATGTGATAAGGATGGAGGATGGTTGTATGTTGGATTTGAGGTTGATTTGGGTTGATTGTGGATGGTTTAAAAATTGGAAATCGCGTAAACATAGCCGTCGTAACGTCCGATTTTCTTTGGACTGTTTTTGTGCATAGCATTAGGACCCGAGAACCCCCTGCTAGATTGTGACCACTTCCATGTTTAGATAGCTCATGTTACGAGCTTCGTTTTGATATGTAGTTCGTTCGATTCCGATTTACGGTTTAGGAGAAACGACCGTTTCAAGTAACGGCGTTTCGCGAACGAAACTTTTTCCCTCGCCTTACTTTGGAATGTAGGTTAAAGACCAAAAAGGGTTATTTAATGTGTGAAACATTTATGGTAAGTGTGTTAGGCAGTTGGTAAGTCATTCGCGAAGGAATCGCTTTAAAACTCGTAATGGTTAAATTATTAAAAATGGTGGAGCCGAGGGTACCCGAGTGACTTAAGCAAATCAGTGAGCGCAAAACAAGCGTTAGAGTCTAAGTTAGTTATAGTATAGATTTACAAGTGATTTTGGTTTAATTCCAACTTACTTGTTGTTTATAGGTTATCAGACTCGTCCCGAGCCTTTCTCACCCCCAAGTCGCTCAGGCAAGTATTCTATCCGTTATACTGTTGTTGTGATGTATACACTTGTATATGCATTATCTTGCGATAGATGCATGTTAGTTATTTAGCAAATTCTTGCGATATATTGTAGCATGTGATATGGTATATATGCATGCCTGTTTCATATTCTTGAAATATATATCTGTTGGTTCAGTTGATAATACCTATGCTAGAGGATAGCGGTATCTTGCATATACCCTTAGTATAGGGACCCAAAGGTGAAAATATTTTCAAAAACCGGGAGTCGAGGATCCCGAGTAGATTTTATATATATGGATATGGATATTTATATATATATATATTTATATATATGTATGGTTATAGTTTTCTAAACTATTAATCGAATAAGGTTTATTCGATAACTTGAAACTTTATTTTATTATTAAATATTATTTCGAATATTATTCGAAGGCGTATGACTCCTTTTATTATTTATTGAATATTATTTGAATATTCATTTGAGGATATATGACTCCTTTATTTTATTTAATGAATATTATTTATAATATTCATTCGAGGTATTATGACTCAGCTTATTTTATTTATTGAATATTATTTGAATATTCATTTGAGGATCTATGACTCCGATTATTTGCTGGGATATATTCTTTATTTTATTAAAGAATAAGGTGTAAATAATCAAACTTATTTTCGATTATTCAAATAAAGATAATACTTTCATATAAGTATATCTTTGGTTATTTAATACTCGTTTCAAGTATAAATTTTAATACTTCTACTTCAATTATTTTTTATAAAGATTATTCTTTATGGGAATATTATTTAATTAATAATATTCAGATATTTTCTAATATTCTGGGGACTGATTTACTTCATTAAATCAGCTTTACTCCAAACACTCTTTAAAGTGTTTTCGAGTCTTCAAAATGATTTTTAAAGTCAGAGCGGATCCCAAAACTCATTTTTTATATTTAAGATCTTCCTTTTTAAGGGGATTTAAATACTCGCTCAAAACCTGGGGAATCCGGCTCTGTGGTGTATTTTATATTCGCAACGAGGTTGCAGTTTTGGTAAATGAATTGATTACTTGCCCAACGTTCGGGAAGTAAGCCCATCTAATTGAGTCGGCATAAGCGACAGGCCGGGGTACGGTCTATTATTGTGTAAGTGGCTGGGTGGCAGTCCATCAACGCGTGAGGGGCCGGGGTACGGTCTAGCGCGAGGTCCTAATGCGGCCAGGGTGATGACCGGTGAGGAATTCATCCATCTACAGTAGAAAAGGTTACTTATTGGTATCTTTGCCTGATCAGCAAGATATCGGGTTTATGCCAAAATTCTTTTCCTTTCCAAAATTCATTGGATGTTTCAAACTCTGTTTATACTTTACATAACAGAGGTTCCAGGAAATGTTTAAAGGGGTATATATATGTGGATATATATATACCGGGACTAAATAAAGCATCTCATAACTTTTTCATTCAATAATCTTTCAAAGATTGAATCTATTCAAGTCTTAACTTGTGGTCTCATCTATGGGATGTTTTTTCTTAAAACCTATAATACTTTGAACGGTGGCAGTTCAAGTAGCTTTATATATGATATAAGTGTGGTGAAGTATTGGTAACTTCATTCCTTGTTTTTACTTATATCTAGTAAGTAATTATCTTGCATATGATAGAGATGCTATCAAGTATCCATTTAGATACTTATATTATTGTTAGCACTATACATATTATCTTGCGAGCTGTAAGGCTCACTCTTGCTTTATTTTTTCATCACACAACAACAGTTAGGAGAGATGGCCAGACTCCAGCAGACCCAGCGCAAGCGCGTGGGAAGCGCCCCGCGTCTTCCCGATGATGTTGTAGCTGCTATAGCTGCAGAGGTAGATCCATTGTAGTTAAGACCATCTACTTTTGAGAATCAAATTATGTATAATTATAACTTGCGGCAGATAATGGCAATTAACTGTAAATTTATCAAGTAATCATTTTGGGTTGTAATAATTTTAAATTGTGGATTCAAAGACTTGTACTTATTTCAATTTCATCTCTGAGACTATAACGGGTTGTGGTGTGTGTTAGTGTGGGGTCACAGTATGAGGTTATTTATTATTAATTAAGTGAAGTGATATTGTGGAAAGAAAGACCGTGACAACCCGGATCCCCGACCCCGGATCTGGGGGTGTTACACATATGATTAAATTTGATAGGCCTGACACGAGATCCATTCCTTGTATTTATTCGGGATATTATAAGGGTAGAAGGAATTCATTGTACGGTAACTAGTCACTGACAGGTTCTTGATATTCTAAGCAGTGAATTCATATTATCCGGATAGTCGCGATATGTTGAGAAGCATCACTCACGATGTAGAATAAATACAATTAATCAGTTAATTATATTTAATGAATTTTAGTATTCATGTAAATAATTAATAAAATTTTATTATTATTTATTTCTACTACCGACATAATATTGAACCTACAGGGTCACACCATAAAAGAATATTTTCTTTGATGAAATAATGAGAGAGAGAATTATTTTCTAAATAGTTAAGAAAAAGAAATAATGATTAAAATAGTTTTAATTATTATTAAAGTATTTTATGAAGATAAAATGTGGGGGTTAATATATATAAAGATATATTATAAAACCCTAGGAGAGCCCTATAAATAGAATGAGATGGCTCATTCTATTAACACAATTTTGGTTTTGTGAAAACCCTAGCCTCCATCTTCTTCCTTTCTCTCTCTCTCCCAAAAACTCCATTTTATAAAAGCTCGGTTTTATAAAAGGTTCATCGAAGAGGATTGTTCTTGGTGGATACCGGTAGAGTGCTTCACACACTGAGGAGCAACTACTAGCACTCCGATTTTATAAAGCTTCGATTCACGAGGTATGATTTCGATTCCTCAGTTGTTCCCTTTTATACGTTTTTCTATATGTGCGGTATATGATTTTTACGGAATAAATGTTATTTCACGCTTCCGCTCATCCGTAAATTCCATCACTTCAATGACCTTTAGTCGTGACCGAGGAGGTTCCGACATGGGTGTGGTCGGCCACTAACTCAAATCTTGAGTTTCGAACTTCATCTTTTTATTAATCTTGACGAATAATGCAGTTAATCTTTGATCAAGGTTAAACCTTGAGTTTTTGGAAAACATGTCTCGCACATATTCGTGATGGGCCCTGATCATGAATTACCACGTTTGTGTTCGTGACGGGACTTGAACTTTATTTCAAATTCCTTTATGTCAAATTCTAAAAAATTTCAATTTAGAAGCCATTTTCGGTTCTAGTTTGCTAAGATGTTTGCAAATTTTCAACCACCTCTAGCCTTCGTGGCTGAGATGATGGCCAAACGAGAAAGGCTAGATCAATTAAAGGTAAAGTTCATGTCATGTCTTTATTTCATAATCCTTTCTTTAATATTCTGAAGAATTTGTTGAACGAGGGGGCAGAAGCCTTCCCGAACAACACTGATCCTGACTCCTTCTTTGTTTTTCATGTAAAATGAGTGAGTCGGATGTGAGGAAACTAAGGAAAAGTATAGCTTTCTAAGTTGTCTTTAAAGTTTGTGAGCCGAGCTATATCGACATAACTTGCAACTGGGATCGAGTGAAGCTATGTGTTTTAAAGGAGCCTTCGAGGCTAGGTTGAGGTTCCCGGTCCATCCTTTTATTTGTTAAATGAGCTTAAGGTTCACCCTTGTCAACCATATACAAATGCTTGGAGGATGATCACCAGTTTTATGTTGGGTTATCATCAATTTCCTCCAGTTTTATGTTGGGCTATCATCAGTTTGCACATCCCTTTGTGCTCTTCTATATTTAGGAGTATCTTCATCATCAAGAATTCTCCTCTATCAAGAGCTGGATATTTAGGAGATTGGGTTCAGTTTTTTCAGGATGAGCTTTAACTGTGTACAAGACATTTCACACTTTATCCATGTCCTTAATACTCAGGAGAGATGGAGCAATTTCACTACCGGGTCTTCATAACTTAAAGAAATCTTGTTGAAGCTGGCCTTACAAGACTTTTTTCTTTAGTGTGAGTTTGATACTTTAAATTTATTGTTCAAGAGGAGTCTAGTCAGCTTAAGGCCTCTCTTAGAGGTTGGTCGGACTCCTTGGGTCGGCTGAAGTCCCTTCCGAGGGATGTTTGGTCAGCCCAGGCCTTCCTTGGAGGTTCATAGGCCTTATTTGGTTGGTTGGAGTCTGTAACATAGAGTTTAGTCGACCGAATATCGACTTGTGATGCTAGACATAATTAACCTTCTGATTTGAAGTGTGCCAAGTTCGAGGCACATCATCACCACTCAAGATTTATAGCTTGTAGGATCCTCGTTCTAGTGTCTTCTTGACCTTGTAAGGTCCTTCCCAATTTGGGACCAGCTTCCCTGTCTCGCCAACTTCTGATGCCTCAATATTCCTCAAGACCGAGTCTTTTTGCTAGAAGAACCTTTCTTTAACCCTCTGATTATAATAGAGGGAGAATCTACGTTGATGCTCTACATTACGGGTATTGGCTTCATCTCGAACCTCATCAATGAGGTCGAGGGCGAGCCTCATGCCTTCTTTATTAGTTTCTGGTTCATATTCTTCAACTCTTGGTGATCCGTGGGTTATTTCAAGGGGCACTACTATCTCGGCTCCGTAAGCCAACATAAATGGGGTAACTTTAGTTGTAACTTTGCAAGTAATACGATATGCCCATAGTATAGTTATCATTTCATCCACCCAAGTGTTTCTTGAGCGTTCAACCCTCTTCTTGAGTCAATCAAAGATGATCCGATTAGCGACTTCTACTTGCCCGTTTGCTTGAGGATAAGATATGAGGTAAATCAGAGTTCAATGTTGTTGTCATTACAATATTCCTTAAATTCTTCAATTTTCTCGCCCATTATCCGTAACAAGGATGTATGGGATTCCAAATCGACATATAACATTCTCCTAGTAGAATTGGAAAATTTGTTTGATGGTTATCTTGGCCAGTGCTTTGGCCTCAATTCACTTAGTGAAATAGTCAATGGCGACCAAAAAGAACTTCCTTTATCCAAATGCTACAGGAAAGAGACCTAGTATGTCCATTCCTACATCACAAAGGGGATGGGAGAGCTAATAGACGTGAGCCTCTTTGGGGGCTGTCGAACTACAGGAGTGTGCCTATGGCATTTCTTTCAAACTTCTTCACATAAGCATTTGCATTGGCTAACATTGTTGGCCAGTAGAACCCCAATCGGGTTATTTTATAAGCAAGGGCCCTGCCCCCCAAGTGCTGTTGACAAATCCCTTCATGGGTTTTCTTATGTGCCTCCCCTACCTCGTGAGGTCTCAAGCACTTCAGATTTGGGGTCACAAAAGACCTTGTGTACAGAAGGCCTTCGATCAGAGAGTACCTCAATGCTCTTACTGACAACTTGCATGCCTCTTGTGCATCATCGGGGAGCCAACCTGTCTCAATGTGATTTTTGATGGAATCAATTCAGCAGCTAGTTAAGCCAATTGACGCTATCAAGTTTATGACATGGATTGTCGGGGTCCTCAAGACTTGGAAGTAGATACTTTTTGGATAGTTCTCGATTTCAGATGAGGCGAACAGGGCATCTGCCGTAGTGTTCTTCTCTCTCGGGACATGTTTTACGTACCATTCATCAAATAGAGTTAGTATTCCTTTCACGACCCTTAGGTACTTGGCCATGGAGTCATTTTAGATTCAAACTCCCCCATTGACTTGGGAAACAACTATCCTTTGAATCTCCACAAATTTTAAGACTCTTAGTTCTCACAGTTCTAGCTAAGCCTAATTTGACTATCAAAACTTCATATTCTGCTTCGTTGTTCGTAGTTGAGAAGTCCAACTTCAAAGTATATTTGATCATAAACCCTTCAAGGCTTTGCAAGACTAGGCCTGTATTACTAGAATTTATTTTGGATGCGCCGTCAAAATGGAGAACCCAATACTCCTTTAGAGTCAAGTTGTTCATCTTTATCATTCTCTCCTTCTTCTGGGGTTATTATCTCTTGCCCCCACACTTTTTGGTCGTTAATGGTGCATTCGACCACGAAGTCTGCTAATGCCCGAACCTTGATAGTTGTCCGGGGCTTATACATGATATCAAATTCACTCAACTCAATTGCCCACTTGATGAGCCTCCCACTCGCTCTCGGGCTGTGAAGGATACTTAGGGGTTGGTCCGCCAGAACTTCGATCTTATGTGCCTGGAAGTATGGTCGTAACTTCATCGAGGATGTTATGAGAGTGAGTGCAAACTTCTCGATAGTGGAGTAGTTCAACTCGGCTCCGTGGAGCATGTTGCTTACATAGTAAACATGTTTTTGAATATGTTATTCATTCACCAAAATGGCGCTCATAGTATGCTCAGAGACCGCAAGGTATAGGTAAAGAATTTCCTCTAGACGGGATTTGGCTAATAACGGGGATTCAGTCATGTATTTCTTCGGCTGTACAAAGGAGTCCATTCAAAATTATTTACCTTCTTCAGAGTTTTGAAAAATGGTAGACACTTGTCTCCTGACTTGGAGATGAACCTCCCCAAGGCCGCAATTCTCCCTGTAAATTTCTGAACATCTTTTATGGAGTGTGGCGGCTCCATATCTAGGATGTCTTTGATTTTTTCGAGGTTTACCTCGATTCTTCTCTTCGAGACCATGTGACCCTAAAAATTTTCAGACCTGACGCCGAAGGCGCACTTAACAGGGTTTAACATCATTTTGTGTTTTACCTCGATTCTTCTCTTCAAGACCATGTGACCATGTTTGTTGCAACATATCGTTTTTTTAAAAACATCTTCTTCCTTTTTTTTTTAATTTGTAAACAACAAACAAAAACACATATTCAGATAAATCTCGAGTGTCTAGTGTTTGAAGGGTAGGTAGTTGTAAATTTGTAAGAAAAAGAATTACAGTGTTTGTTTCGAACCATACAAAGGCGAAGAACATAGTACATCCAAAGGTTTGATCCCAAGTACTGTAGTTGTAAGAAAGGGAAGAGGAAAAAGAGGGGATGAGTTATATGTTCGAAGGAAGCAATCTTGCTCTTTACGGGTACAGCGGCTTCTCCGACCCGACCCTTTACCAATCTCTTTCGGATCCTCTCTTCCCATACTCTTCATCAATTCCAACAAACAACAACAATAATAATAATAATAGTAATACTCCTCCTGAGCAGCAGCAGCAGCAGCATCGCCATGACGGCACTTCTCCTCTCCCTCTTGGCATGGATTGGAGTCCTCCTCCTCTTACTTGGGTACCCTTTCCCCTTTTTTTCGAGTCGAAAACTAATTAAAATTTATAACTCTCGATTTGTACAGGGTATATACAGTGGGATGAAGGACAAATTTAGCCTTTTTTTACTTAAAATTGACAAAAATACCAACTTTGACCGATGGGATACCAAGTGTCAGTAGAGTATCTACTTTATATAAGATACCCAACTGGCAGTAGAGTATCCCATATATGAAATACCCAACTACCAGTGGAGTATCTTATATAAATTGGAATACCCAACTGACAGGGGAGTATTCAATCGGCCAAAATTGGCCACTTTTTTCAGAATGACTATTTTTGTTAAATTTTCTCAAAAATAGGCTATTTTTGTCATTTTTTCTATATAGTGTGCCTGTGATTGATTTTTTCTCATTTTATATGTTTATATGTTGTGTACTTTAAATTATTAGTTAGGAATTATTACATTTTTATCTGCTTAAAATCGAAATGATCATATACAACTGCAGACTTGATACATACATGAATTCTTATTGAAGCTCTTCACTTAATCTACTGTTAGTTTTAGTAGCTTAAATTATGCAATTGACATCTCTTTAATAGCTTAGTCAGTTAAAAAAACAGGGTACACATTTGCTACACACTTGGTAGAACTAGACTAACTGTAGTTTTGCATGTTGCTTGCATCTCGATAAAGGTTTTGTTTCCTATATCACACTATTACACCATTTCTTTGCTTAGTGCAGTCTTATGCACTTCCTTTATCAGCATAATTGTGGTAGGTATTAGTTATGCTCAGAACATAATATTGCTCTCTTTATAACTCTGGAGGATATATAAATTACAGAAATTAAAAGGCATAAACATATTTCTTTTATGGGGTTTTTCAATTTAAAGATTACAATTTTCTTGCTCAATAATTGATTGTTTGCTCTGTTAATATTTATGTATGCATAATGATCACTAACTTATATCGTCTTGCTGCCTGGCTCTTCTGTTAAGAGTTTTCTTTGTTTCCTCCGAATTGTAGAATGGTCGGGACTCCGTGTGGCCTCACGATCCTCATACAGGCTGGAGTTACTGTGTCACAATTCCTTCATGGACTATTGTACCGAGTTCTAGTGGTCCTAATCCTGCTGCGGTAGATACATCATTCATTTACGGATCTCTTTATTGTATGACTTTTGTTAGTTTGAGAACTTATGTATCATCAAACATTTGTGTGCATAACTTTTTGTTAAAATTGAAACATATCTGCTTCTTTATACTTCAGACACCGTCTCTCTAAGGGAGTAAGGTGCATCATATAATATTATTTTTTAAAGAAGGTGCATCTGGTTATCATATGGTGGAACTTTGATGAACTTCTCTACGATAACTGATAGCTGATGATAAAATAAATTATTTTATTAGTTACTGGTAGGGATGAATAAAGCTGTTGTAATTTACATTTAAACAACAGTTCCAACCAAATAAACCAATAAAACTCCAAATAAGTGAGAGAACTACCCTTTATATTAAAAGTAAGAATTTTCTCCTTTGACTAGGTCTCCACTCTCCAGCCTTTTACCCAAGCAACGTCAACATAATCAACTCTATTTAGCAATGCTGATATGCTGACTGTGTTGTAGCTGATAAATATTTTGAAAAGTG
Organism: Apium graveolens; assembly: GCF_009905375.1. NCBI lineage: Eukaryota > Viridiplantae > Streptophyta > Magnoliopsida > Apiales > Apiaceae > Apium > Apium graveolens. Next base: position 135,638,682 of record NC_133655.1, on the reverse strand, counting down.
TGTTTGAATTATTGGGGGAACTAGGTCTATCATTTAGAGGAGATGTCCTAAGCTGTCAGCTCTAGGATGGGCGATGGGGTAAACTACAGGCCCAAAATCCTGCATATCGTGTCTTGAATTAATATATTTCTAGATAATTGCTGCACTATCCCTAAACTTACTTCCTTCATGTTGTAATATACATGGCGGACTTGGCTCTTTGTAGTTGTTTTCTTAGCTGTCTGTGATTCTATTACCTGTGTATGATTTGTAAATGGTTGAACATGTTTTGAACCTTGTTTTCATTTTTTAGAGCTTTTTCGACTTGTGTTTAAGTTAACATATTACTAGATGTAAGCTAGTGTCTGACGTTTATAAGCTACAGTATTATCGAGTTCAAGTTGCATTACAATCACCAGATAGCTGCACCACTATTCAAGGAGTTCTGCGAAGATTTAACAATTTCTTGAAGCTATTTTCTGATGTACGTCTGCAATTTAAGTTCTCGTGCCTTCTGTAGTGTCTTATGCTCTCACTGTTAATATAGAGAAATAAGTTATAATTTTAGTTGAATTTGTGGTTTATTGGTAACACATTTTTCCTTTCTATTGATGCCAGCTAAAAAATGAGTTTCCCAAGAAAAAACTACCTCCAGCTCCTGCACGGAGCCTTCTGAGGATGAAAAATAAGGATTACTTGGAAGAGGTACACACTCTTCAGTGCTTATTGCTTTGACACATGAATACATGATGCACATGTTTGACTAGATATTTTAGAGCTCTTGGATCTATTATTCCCTCTATATGTAGAACTGTAATACTATTTTTTTATATTTGAAAATATTCTTTTAAGCCTGTTGTATGTGTATGTGTTTCTTATTTGAAAAAGTAACTGCTTCTTGTTTCAATCTGTTCTTTTTATATATTATAGCAAGTATGTTTAGAGCCTGTATCAAGCACGAGACTGTATATTAAAAATATATTATATTTTTTATATCTAAAAACTTTTTTTTAGAAATTTATGTTTGGTGCATTACTGAATTTATATATAAAAAAATAAATTAAAAAGCTCGCTAGTTATATTCTATTTAGAACCTTTTTTAAAACTAACTTTGTTTAATTAAACCTATAATATAAATCCAGTTACTTTATTGTACACTGTCTAGACTCTTAACTTAAAAATTCCATTTTCATTTAATTTGGCCCTCGTTAAATTTAAATACGATCTAAGGTTTTATTTTGAGAATACCCTCATATTTTTACATACTAGTGATGATACTTTTCCATAGCCCAATCTTTTTTAGCCTAATTATATATTAACCTGGTTATATTACTGGGCCAGAGGCCCAAAGTACCCATCAATGACCTAGGGAAGAAGATGTCTGGTTCGGGTTAACTAGTTAAAGTATAGTTAAGGAAATTTGAGCATTATGATCTTAATACATTTAAGTACAGAGATGAATTTTTAGTTCATCAGAATGCTTATGGTTCCTTGAAATGGACTGCTGTAGGTTTGATTTGTGAATGTGATGATAACCTTGCAAAAGAAAATCTGGATAATGACTTCTAGTTATGAACACACTGCTATCAGCTTTTGGTAGTCATATATCATAATATCTTTAATTTCATTTAGGAAGAATAATAAAATTGACTTATTTTGCTGCACTTGTGGAGCTACTTGGTAGTTGATACAATTTCTTTAGGAGAGATTAGTAATTTTGAAATTGTAAGAGACAGGCTTAAGCTTTCTTCGAAACTCTGTTCAAACTAAAGGAACCTTGGCAAACTACATAAAATTGATTCTTTTTAATGCATGTAATTGTGCTGGGATGCATACGAGGTGTGTTGAGTGACATGTTTACAAATGCATTTTCTAACGGGTTAGCATATTTTTTCATTTTTTCTTTGGTCACATGTTTGTACTTTTTTCTTTTGTGAAAGGGCAGGTACATTATTTTGTGGTATTAATATAAGATTGTGAATATGCTGCCGTGCAGCGTAGAAAAGCTTTGGAGGACTGGATGGGAAAACTGCTATCTGATATTGATGTATCCAGAACTGTGCATGTAGCATTATTCCTGGAATTGGAAGCTGCTGTGAGGTCAGGTAGGTGCTCTCTTGCTCGCTGATGCGTTCCTAAAGTCAATTGGCTGTAGTTTGATTTATAATTTAGATATATATGCTGTAGATATAGTCTGTCATAGTCACTATTAACAAACACGACATAGCAAGTCATTTTAAAGCATAAATTTGATATGGTGATACTTTGCAGCATTCTATGCTGCAAATCAAATTGATGTAAATGAGAATGTGCCTGCTAATGATGTGAGTCCATTGGATCACATTACAAATAGCTCTGATGCATCTTTACCCAGTGATGACACATCTCAACATGAGCATCGAAAGGAACACCATGCTGAACTTAACAAAGGCACACTGAATAACCATGTTCAAACGTTGTCGACTGGAAGTGTTGGAAATGATCTGTGTTCAGTAAGCGACAGTGAAATCTCAGATTCAACAGCGATCAAGTCAATTGGTGATAATATACTCAAATTTCCTGGAGCTTTTAAGGCTTCAAAATCAATGGAAGCTGACTCAGACTTGCATATTCCGAGTGAGATCCTAGTTACCCTTCCACCAGCTGAGCGTCATGCAGTGAACAGGGTCCTTGTCACCATGCACCAGAGACTTGTTACTACTAATACGGACAGGGAAGTTCTTTTAGCAAAACTGAACCAAGAGGTTGCTGTAAAAGAGCGTCTTACAGCCGAGGTTTGTAACCCAACAGTATAAAGCTCTATTTTAGTAGCAGTTTTTTTTTATTATTATATCTTGGTGCTTGTAAAATGTAAACTGCACGACATAATTTCTTCTGAACAAGCAAACATTAGGCTATTTTAATAAAAGAAGGAAAGGGCTTGTTGATATCGTAGCTTTGTAGGTTACTGCCATGCCAACTTAACTTCGTAGTATGTCAAGGGTAATATTGGGAGCGTCTCTTGCTGCCATAAAAAAAATATCATATTAAAGCTTCTGCAAGTTCTTTCTATCTGCTATTGTAGAATTGAGTGCCAGAGTAGGAAAGTGTATGCAAGTTGTCAAGGGCATAACCTTCAATCTTACTGCACTCCTGACAGTTGCCACTCTTCCAGATAAAAGGGTGCTTAATAAAGAAGTGCACAGTTATAAAATTTTTATTGTACATTGTAACTATATGTTATGCATCAATGTAAAAGGACTTTTTTCTGTTCTGTATATTAAGTAGTTCTTTTTTATTGTTTAAATGGCTGGAAGTAAGAATTCTTGAAATCCAATAAATGTCATCTATAGATCTTTTTAGATTTTTAGAATTTTGTTTTGCAGGTAAAGGATCTGGAGTTGGAGCTTGAGACCACCAAGAAGAGAGGAAATGAAAATTTGCATCAAGTTATTTGGAACGAGGACAAATTTACAAAAACACAACGGGATTCAAATGATTTCAAGAGGAAGTTTACAGAGTTGGAGCTAAAGTTGAAGTCAGAACAGGTCTAATTTATTTCAAGACACATAATCTTTTGTCAGATTGTCAGGGACTCAGGAATGATATGGAAAACCTTTTTCAGGATGAAAAAATGCTTATGGAGTCGACAAAAGTATCCATTGTTCAGCAGAATGAAATTTTGCAGCAAGAGTTAGATCTCACCCGCGAGAAACTTGATGTTTTACTTAAAAGTCATGGAGAACTAGAATCGAAATCAAAAAGTGATCTTAAGCGCCTTATTAAAGAGGTCAAATCTCTTAGAAGTTGTCAATTAGAACTGAAGGATGAGGTTAGCAGATTGATGAAAGAAAAATTAGAAGGGGAGGTATAATTTTCTTGCCCATCTTTGCTTTTGAATATTCTGGTACAAGTCTTTAATTTTGCATATCTTTATCTATCATTTAGAGCCTACAACCTCTAACTTGTACCCCTTGTGCAACTTATGGTAAGTTGAGTTCGTCAGGTGATAATACTTTAAGCTTTAGTATCTGTTTGTAGTTTTTTGGGGGCAGATACTTGTGTTTATCTGTTATCTTTTCCAAACATATCTGTTGACATATCCTCCTTTTCAATTTGTGAGTTTAGAGGGATCTTGAGCAGGAAAAGCAAAGGCGTATATATACAAATACAAATTATGTGAAATTGCAGCATCAATGCGAAGTTCTTCAGAATCGCTTGAATGAGTGTACTGCTACTTTGCTTATTGAGGAAGAAGACAAGTTGACCATCAATACTTTATCACCTTTTAATGCCGTCGAAAAATTCACTACTTTTAATGAGGAAATTGGTTTACTTGTTGCCGAGGTATCTTTCATACTTATTTTAAGTAGTTGATTTTCTGCCGCAACTTTGACACTTAATTTCCATTTCTACACCTGCACGGTTCATGTCCTTGAATAGGCACAACTTATTTTAGAAGATGCAGAAGACAATAAAGCAGTTGATTCTAATAGCATAAATGCTGCTATGTTGAGTACATCAGACGAAGAGTTGAGGCTGGTGCTTACAAATATTTCGAAGGACAATGTTAGATTGAGGAAACTGGTTACATTATTCAATGTGTTCTCAGCTTATCTGACAAAGCTTTTGACAAACACAGCAGAAGAAGCCACTCCAAGCTAAAGTTTGCAGCAAGGACAATTTTATATGCATATGAGAAAATAGAGTTTCTTTCAGATTACAATAAATTAAGAATGTTGCAACGAAATAAATCGTGAACGTCAGAATGTATGTATGATTATTTAGATAAATTAAATATCAGCAATTCATATTGTACAGGCATTGAAGGCTGGGTGAGAGTCTGTAGTTCTACCCACATTAGTTTTGTTCTATCTGGTATAACATTGTAAAGTGATAACCTATCTAACTACCTGCATTTGATAAATAAACAAAAAAAATATTAAAAATAATATACTATGACGGAAGAAAAGACAGCATGATAATAGACATAAACTTGTGCAATTTTGTTTTGAAATGGTAGAATTTCTGTCCTGTGAATTCTTTTGTTTTGTTTACAATTTCGAAAATTTTCCATCCTGTGAATATTCTTTCGTTTTTGTTTACAATTTCGTTTCTGAATTGTAGAATTTATGTCCTGTGTCGTGTTGTTTCCAATTTTGTTTAGAAATTGTAGAATTTGAATCCTAATATTCTTTTGTTTTGTTATGTTGCACAAACCATATTAAAAATCTAATTGAAATGGGAATATATGTACAAGATTTTCTCCTATATATAACGTAAAGTTGTTCCCGACTCAGAATATCATCTCTTACAAGTGCGCCATCATAAGTTGATATAATACTTTGTTAATTCAAAATCAAAACGGCGGGCATGGCGTCAGGCCACCATCATGAGGCGGTAGCACCACCGCAACAAGACGACGTTGAGGCCGCCTACGTGATCATTGACGTACAGCAGCTGGAGTTGAGGATCACAAGTGTTGATGAATCAACATCATGGGCTGATGAATTAACTTGGTCCGATTGTTTTAACTTTGTTTTAGGATTCATATTTCTGGCTCTACTAGTAGCTCTATTTGGCCGTTTTGTTGCATTATTTTACTACATTATATAAGTTCACTTGAGATGCTAGTTAAATTCAATTATTATAGTCTTTTAAGGTACTTGCGTACGAGTTTTCAGTTATAAATTTTACCTTTCACTCATGTATTAAGATGTTTTATGTACCCTTATACGTCATTTTGACATAAAAAATGGTCCAAATTGTCATTTTCGAAAAAGATGGCCCAATATGTCACTTCTTAGAACATCGTGTTCCGTTTTGATTTTTTTTTATTTTATAGGTAAAACGAAACTTCGTCTGCCGTTTTAGTACTTAATATTTTTATATATGGGAAAACGGAATTTCGTGTACCGTTTTCGCACTTTGATTTTTTTATAGGGAAAAATGTTATATAAACCAGCGTTTTGTAGCAAAACGTCACATAAAGTAACGTTTTTACTATTTTTTTTAAAAAAATAAATAAACAAAACACTATATCTTGTAAATTATTAAATCATAAATTAATAAAAAATATTTTAAATTATTTTCTAAAACCCAAAAAGGGATTGTTGAACACTAAAATGTTAAAAATTATTAAATTAAGTTACATGCTTAAATTTTATAATTATTTAATTTAAAATTAATATTTTTGGTTCTTAAACCCTAGATTAAATTAGGGTTTAGGCTCTAGGGCCCTAACTAAACCCTAAATCCTAAACCCTAAATCGGTGTAACATTTTTTAATTTATTTTTAAATGTTTCTAAAACCCAAAAGGGAATTGGTGAACCCTAAATGTTAAAAATTGTTAATTTTATAATTATTTAATTTAAAATTAATATTTCTGGTTCCTAGGGTTTAGATTAAATTAGGGTTTATGCTCTTGGGTTTAGGGCCTAAAGACCTTAAACCCTAAATCCTAAACCCTAAATGGGTGTAACATTTAATATTTTCTTTTTAAATGTTTCTAAAACCCAAAAGGGAATTGGTGAACCCTAAATGTTAAAAATTGTTAAATTATGGTATCATTTAAAGATTCTAAAAATATTAAATAAATATAAATATTGAAAAACGTAACATTAAATGATGTTTCCGGAACCCTAAATAATACATCAAAACAAACTTAAAATAAGAAAACAAAACAGAAAATAAAGGAAATACAAAACGTGACTTGAAGTCACGTTGCTACATTATTAAAAAAAATAAGAGGCAAAACGGAAGACGATGTTTCGTTTTGAATGTATTAAAAAACGGAATATTATATGACGTTATAAAGTGACATTTTGGGCCTTTCTCCCCTGAAGTGACAATTTGGACATTATTAACTGAAATAGTGACAATCTAGGCCTTTGTTCGGTATATTACTGTCTTGACTTTTGTAGTTTAATTTACTTCTTAAATTTTTTATCTATATAATAATTTACTTATGCTTTAGATTATAGGATAGTTTTGTGTAAGGGAATATAAATTCATAATATTGGTATGTTGTTTTTACTGGCTTGATTAATTCGAATAGCAAAACTAATCTAACGAAAACAACGAGTATTTGGTGACCCAGAAAATCTATAAATAGGTAAAAACCGTGGGTGAGATTATATACCCAACCTTAGAAACTTCACTATGCTTTGATATTAATTACAATGTTGGACATGATTTACATAGAGGTTTTTTTTACAACTCAAAATCTATGCTAATATTCTGCACAATTGCTCGAGTGTTTATATGTTATGCGGAATGTATGTGTGTGTTTTTGTATGTTGTACCCATCGTCTGTGTTACCGTTTTAAGCTTATACTCCCTCTTCTTTATCCCTTCCTTTTCGCACCATTCAAACCTCAATCACTTATCTCCCCTATTAAAGAATAGGTCTTGCAGTTCAACCTTAACTCCTATAAACCAGGATCGTTATGGACTTGATCTTCTTTAGATTTCAATAATTTCTTCCCGTCTGATCACATATGAGACAAAATCCTTCTCTTCTTATCTCGACTTGTCTCCTACAACTTTGTCGTCCACATTCTAATCACGTCTTGATAAGATGAAAAATTCACACATAATAACAGCCCCAGATTTTATTAGTTAAAAGATTTAATGAATAAAATCTCCAACGTAATATCATCAATTTTTGAAATAAAATCTATGCGTGTCTTTGTAGGTCAAGATAATGTAGGAAAATGATTCACCTTCTCTAGAAGTGTAATCAGTATTTAGATATACATGCATTGGTCGTTCATTATCAAGAAAACCCTTTTCACTTCCCTTATCAGGACTTTTCAAGAGTCTCTATATACACTATTCCCTCAATCTAGCTTCTATCCTATCTCTTTCTCTCATCTCTAACCATCCTTTTAACTTGCCCTCTTCTTCCTTTTCCCTTAACAATGGCAAAAAAATATAGCAAGAGCTCAGAAAGCCGCAACAGGGTTGCCACTAATCTGTTAGACCCCCAAGACAACAATCATAGGGGGATCAAACCCGAGAGATACGAAGAAGCCAAAATGTTGTTCCGTCCCAATGTCGTCGCCATCATCCCAGATGTATCGGTTTATGCTAATTTTTTCAAGAAAAGATGGGTTTGTTTTTATTATTACCCCTTTGACATAGGACTGACCTTTCCCTTTTCCAAATTTATTGTTGTCGTGTTGAATACCTTGAAGGTGTCTTCTGGGCTACTCATGCCATTTGCATGGAGGATTTTGGCTTGTTTGGACTCTATTGTAGAAAAAACATAAGTTGGGTATTGATGTGGAAGTGGTTAAAAATTCTTACAGTTTGAAGAAGTTCAGCGGTTGCAGGGTTGGTTTTACCAACAAAGATAATGACGACCCCTTAATCCTCAATCATGATACCATCAACGATCGAAACTGGAAGAAAGACTACTTCTTTGTTGAGAAAAAGAGCTTAGGGAATGACGTCGAGTATCTCTTGGAAAATTGAAATAATAACGGTAAAATTCTAATTCCCCTTTATTCATTAACTTTGTTATTAAGCTTTTATCTTCAATTGCTCTGTAAATTTGCAGTTCCTTTGTCATGCATGTCAAATATTATTATTCCCTTCTTGTTCAATAGTGAATTAGTTGTCTTATAATATGTTTTGTCTCTTTTTATTCCCCATTTTAATACCACAAAAACCATCTTAATAGTATCCGTGTTTTCAATATTGCACATTCCCATGTACTTTCATCATTATGTTTAAATAGTGTTCTTCATATTTGCAGACTGTGACTTTGAATTCAATGAGGATAATTCTAAAGCTAAAATTGTTGTTGATAAGATTCGTGCTCTGCCAATTGGGGAAATATTGTGGCCAAACTGCTTGGGTAAACCCAAACGCAATTCCAGTCAAGTTAATGTTGATGACTTTGCCTCGGGTATGAAGAAATCTCAATCAAGACATAATGCTAGCATTTCTAAGAAATCGTCAAAGAAGACTTCCTCCAATAGGACTCGTAGCAAGCAATTCTTAGCCCCAGTAACCAAGCCGTCCCATTCTGCTTTAAGTCTGTCTTTTGAATCATAAGATAGCCCCAAGAGTATCAAAGATGGTGAGATGAGCTCTGGGAGAATCTATACTAGAGGTATACGTCGAGTATCTTTTTTTTTGATGTATTTCCTTTTTATATTATATTTATTCCTTATTATATTAACATGGATTGAACCTTTTTTCTTCATTGTAGAATTTAAGCCTCCTGTGATAAAACCCTTGATGATTTCTAGTAAGGACCTGTTTGCCAAAAGATCTCGTAACGATAAGTCCACGGAGACTGACTCCTCTAAAGCCCCCATATTGTTGAGCCCCATAAATAGTCCTCTCTCTAAGAAAGTTGGGGTCGATCCATCTGTCACGACCATTAAGTTTTAGTCTTTTGTGCCCATGGCCATTCACAACTATGATATGGATGTTGATCCTTATACCTTTGCACATGCTGAATGTCATGCTTCTCCCACAATCTATGAAAGCTGTAACGCTCTCCAAATTCGGGGTCCAGATCTGGGGGTTGCTTACCAATCACCAATACAATACAAACCTGTATAACAATAATGCAAATATAAATCTAACCCCTTTACATCTATCCAAGATCTTTAAGGCTGAGGTGTGAAAACAAGAACAATTCACTACATTTATTACAAACTGAAATTTAAAATCTCATAAAACTCTCTTTAATACAAACAAACTATCTAACAAGTTTTAAACTAAACTCATTTTATCCCAAATACACACACCACATCTATCTACACTACACCTATTCAGGTAGCTCAAAACTCTCTTCTTTTATCGGGATTAGCACCCTTGGTGTCAGAGGATCCCGCTTCTTGACATGCTTCTTTACCACGCGGGTCCAAATGAGTTTCATTCTCTGTCTTAACTGAAAAACAAAGTGAATAACAACAATAGGGGTGAGCCATAATTGCTCAACAAGTCCACAATATATATGTATACATATATAGTATTACCAAAAGAAAAATGAACCGATAATCTGATTGTATCAATAACGATATATCCTTGCAAAGATTAATGAAGGCCACTATCTTCAACAAACTAGACTGGACACAAGATTTGCACCATATCCTACTGATCAGTCAGAATATAGTGCAGATCTATACCTCCCAATATATATCCATTCGGATACCCAGGCTCTACGACCCAAAATAGGGGTCCGGTTAATTCTCGTCCCATAGGATCCAGTTTATATCTGGCCCTTATCGTCATCATCCAGTCCCTAGATGAGCATCCAGAACAATCAATATGCTTTGATGTATCCCAACATCAAAAATATATCAGGATATATATATAAGGTGTAATCTATTGGAATATGAATAGAGCATTCAACGTAACAAGTGAAATCATGAATCAAAGTGAAAGTATCATCAAAGAAACAGTAATCGTGTATCAGTGTTTGTGAACATGAATTATCAATGTTTACTAAGTTGAGCAGTTGAGTAAAAGAAAGCAATTCACTATTCTGAACTTAAAATAGGGGAAAAACTTGTCTGGTACGCAATCTACCGCAAATATATCACTGTTCCCTAACACTGGCTTGGTCAGCCTTGTTGTCTTTGTATCTATCAAAGAAAGATACTCATTTAATCGACTCATATCTTAATCGTGTCTCAAAAGGACTTCACGTAGCCCTTATCGTCTCCCCATACGAATATAACTGACTCGTATAATAATTATTAGCAATTAGGACTCGATTAATCACATAATTCACATAGCAAAGAAGTCACATATTCATTCTAGGTTTATAAATATTTTTAGAATCGAAATCGGATCAATATTCGCATTATCGAACAATATCTAGCTCGTTTCCTAATTTTTAGAATTTATTGGACCCGTCTCTGTAATTAATAAGGTCTATAAATAAATAAATATCGAAAGCCAACTCGATTCCGGAAGAAATTAAGATTTAAAACTATTTTTATTGAAAACAAATAATTTTTCTAAGTCTAAGGGCTTTCGTCTCGTTTAAATCGGATAAACGGTTCAATTAATAATTAATAAATGAGAATAAATAAAATTATTATTCAAAATGATCAAGTATTTAAAATAATTGAACCTCAAATATATTTTTAAATAAATATTTAGGAAAAATCAGAATTAAAAATGATTTTTCCATAATTTTTGGAATTAAAATGAATTTAAAATGAATTAATGAAAATAACTGATTAATTATCAAATAATTAATCAATTTTAATAAATAATAAATAAATAAACAATTTTGAATTTTAGAAAATATTTCAGATTTATTTATAAAATAAATCAATCAATTATATTAATTTATCAATTTATTTAAATAAATAAAACTAATTTTTTGAATTTATAAAAATTAAATAAAAATAAAAAGTCAAAAACAGTTTTTGAAAATGGATATTGGGTCAGAATAGATCAAAACCGGGTTGAAAACCGGATCTTGATCTGGGTTAATGGGTTAGAACACGGGTCGGGTCTCAAAGAACTCGCCAGATTTTTTCCAGAATTCGGCGACATTCCCGGAGTCCGGCGACCCCAAATTCTACAAAACGGGCATTGTTTGGCTTTGTTTTTACGGGGTTTTTGTTCCAAATCATTTCAACAACATCAACACACTGTCTACAAGCCGGAATCATCCCTGTAACCTCTTCTCCGATCAAAACTCAAAATTTTGCGGCCTACTATCGAAATCACAGATTTGTACATGAAACTTCATGGTTAATAGCTCAAATCAAAGCTTGTAACCTGTATAATTAAACCCCTAACCTCCTACTAACCTCAGATCACTAAAAATCTAAAACGTATAAATCAAAAATTGTACATAAACCCTAATAATCGAATTTGACTATACATGAATTGTTTGATGAAATTAAATACATGAATCGATTGCGAATCATCATCTAAATCTATTCTAATCATCAAATCAATCAAATAACCCTAGAATCAAAAAGCCCTAATTTGAACATAAACCCTAGAAATTAAAATTGAAAAATAACGAATCAAAACATGAAATTGATAAAAGAAACTGAAAGAACAGATTAAGAGCATCGATTTGAGTGCTTACACGAACATATTTGATGCTCAGAATTGCTCAAAATCACAGTTTGATTCTTGACCTGAATCCGAAAACCCTGCCCGATTTGCAGAGAAAATTCTGATTTTTCTGAATTTTTAAATAATTTAATTATAATTAATTAATAAAATTAGCCTATTTATAGTAATGAAAATAATACTCCTAATTAAAATTAAGACCCTAAATATACATCTAATAAAATTAATTGGCCCTTAAATAATAATTTTTGAGTATTAATTTTTAAATTTTTAATATTAAATATATACAATATATATGCCAAAATTTTCCAAAAATTGTGAATAATACAAAAATGTAAAGAAATGGAATAATTGAAAGTCCCATGATTTTAAAAAATAAAAATATGATTTTTGTGGGGATTTTAACACCCGAAGGGGCCCGGAAAAGTCATTTTTCGCGAAACAAGAAAATTCCTAAAATAATTGGATGTTCAGAATAACGATATGGTGCAAGGCATACTAGGCCAAATATGACCAATTATTTTATATGAAATATCAGCTATTAAATCAAGGTTTGGGTCGTCTAACTTTTGATATGAAAGCGTGTAACGTAAAATAAAATTTCCGATAAATATTCGAAAAATACCTTGACGATACAGAACACATATAGCACATAACAGCTAGGGTTTTACAACTAAATATAATTAATGACATAATAAAACACATAATTCATCTTTATTATGATATAATACATGCGTAATTTCTCAGTCGTTACAAAAGCTCTCTTCACTAAATGGGTTGACTCCATGTTGAACGACGCCGCAGGAAATTCTTTCCATGTAAGTGTTATTTTAATTTTGTAATGTTGCCGAGTAATAGTACAATTGTTTAAGGGGGGTTGGATACAACTGTATAAATATTTCGAACAAGTATTAAAAATATAACAGTTCTTTATATTTCTGATAAAAACTGTTATAAACTTTCTCAAGAAATACTGATGTTCTTGAGAGCTGCTAGGTCGTACAATGCTCAAGTTGATTCACTATGTGATGACCTAATTTGTGTTTATATAATACACATCTACTACTAATCAATCTAAGATATGTATTATCAAATACTAACTAAAAATCATACATATCTTTAACTGAGTAGATAAAGTCCTATGACTCAGAACGTAACAAATATCTATTCCTCAAGCTTAGGAAGAGAATCAATCTTCTTAGCTGACCGCCTCCAGATACTGATGACATGCAAATACTGATGATGTATCAAATCCTGACGACACATCAAATACCGATGACATCTAAAACGCAGTCAGTTCCTGAGCTTCTTCTGATCATTGAGAATCAGCACGTAACAATCTCCCCTAATTTATGCTTAATGTAATGAACCACAAATTCCACTCTCAATGATGCCAAAACTAATTACAAAATGTACAAGGAGTAAAGCTTACTTCAGTATCTTAAGATAACTGACATTTGTTTCCAGAAAGTTGTTCAACCTTTTCTTCCTCCTTGTCTTGAAGGACTTTAACAAGCTTTTTCTTCAACTCTATCTTTTCTTCAGTATCTTCTCCAACCTGATAGATGGCTGATCTCAGTTTAGAAATTGAGCTTTTATTTATTTCAAGATCACTAATCAGCATAAAGCTTAAACTAACATCCTCATGATCAGGACTGAAGGATAACTGAGGATTGTTGAGAAAAACTTTTAGAACTGCAGCTCCCTTTTGTATCTTCATTTCTTGACCAGTATAAGTTCTGTACATAGGGACATAATCACCATTGTATTTATCATCTTTGGTCATGACTCTTCTTTTGATAACTTCAAGTATCATAGAAGACCAATTTCTAGTGACACTGTCCTCAACTCTAAGAAGATAGTGAATGTATTTGAATTCTGTCACAATATTCATCAAGAGTTGCTGCAAGGTAAAACTCTTTACTTTACCATCTCTTAAAAAGTACATAAGCTCCTCTCTGACGTCATTATCATTTATCTTTCTATATACAATCTTCACAACTTCAACTTTCTTAAGATGTGAATGAGTAACTCTTTTACTAAGATTGTCAGTCTGAGTATTTATCTCCAGTAAATCAGACCTCAGAATCTCCATTTCAGAATGATCACTACCTCCTCTGGTTCGAGTTTTGATAAGCTTCAGTTTTTCATTATGTTCCACCCAAGAAGGTGTCTTGATGGACTTATCAACACCTTCTTATTCTGAAATAGGATCCCTTAGTCCTGCTGATACATATTCAATATGGTTGAACCCTTTAGGATAACTGAATGAATAAACATCTTTCCATCTTCTATCCTTCTTGCTGAGAGGAGCATAACTTGTAGATAAATCATAATCTTCCCTTTTGTTTTATGCCATATCTCTCTCTTTGAATTTAGAATTCTCTGCACATACTCATTGCATGCTTGATTAGCTTTCCTTCTATCAATTCTTTCTTGTTCATCAACCTCTGAATTATGAAAAGTAAATACTGTAGTAAGAATGGACTCATTTAATGCTTTGATCACCTTTTTATCAGTGTCAAAATCAGCTATCAGGTTCACAGCATCAGGATCTGCTTTATCCTCGTGATTTGTGTCTTCTTCAAGAGTTACATTCTGATTTGTTATATCAGCTTGATCAGTGTCAGTGGATGACCTTTTATTCCTTTGAATAATCAATTCTTCAGGCTTATGAACTTCTTCTGCTAATTCATGTCCTTGTACAGGAACATAACCTTCTCTGGATAGGACATTCAGAAATCCAGAATCAATTGCAACCATTTGACTTGGTTTAGAAGTCCTTCCTCTTCCTCCTCTTCCTCTAGCTCTTGTAGATCTTCCACCTCTTTTTTCTCTTCCTTTAGTGGTGTTGGATTTAGCTTCAATTTGAGCCCTTAACTCCTTCTATTGCATAACTACTTCTTCAGTTATTAGATCAGGAAATTCTTCAGTTGTCAAACCAAGAGCACTCCTAGCATTCTTTTACTCAAACCTTTTATCTTTGTAGTACATAATAATCTCTTCACCCGTTTCCTTGTGTCTGTAAAAAAGAATAACCCTTTAGCATCTACTAAGTTAAAGATTGTAACATCACCAGTCTCAGGAGCATCATCAGTAGTCTTA
Source organism: Apium graveolens (assembly GCF_009905375.1). Lineage (NCBI taxonomy): Eukaryota > Viridiplantae > Streptophyta > Magnoliopsida > Apiales > Apiaceae > Apium > Apium graveolens. The sequence continues at coordinate 135,623,552 of NC_133655.1, read as the reverse complement.
TGCTCAGCTTCATGAGAACCAGTAGACTTTCCTTGTCCTAAGAACCAGACTTTTTAGAATGTTGAGCTTGTTGAGCAGTAGAAGCAATTGGAACATTTGTACTGGATTTTTATCACCATCATCATCAGTATCTTTATCCTTTATCTGAATAAATATGGTGTACATTTTGTAGCAACTATCTTCTCCCCCTTTTTGGCATCAGTATTGGAAAGAAGAGAAAACAGAGCATCCAGTTTGTCAGCCATAGACGATACCTTATCTTCCAAAGAAGAAAGTCTAGAATCCATGCTTTGTTGAGATTGAACTATACCTTTAATGGCAGTTTTCACACTTGTGAGTTCAGCTGAAGTAGGTGTATTGATCATGAATTCTCCTTGAAAATAGCATGAGATTTTTTCATATCATCCAGTTCAAATGAATCCCTTCGACAGAAATAGTAGATACCTTAAGATGCAATTTTAGATCAGGATTTTGAATTTCATCATAGGCCCTGTGAACATGTTGCATACCAACAACAGATGAGATAGAAGTGTTTGCATGTCTCCATCTAAAATCCCATTCAGTCTGTCGAAAGTGCTCAACATCAACATTATAATAAGAAGGATTGTCATTGAAATGTGAAGAAGAACCAACATTGGACTTCTTAGATGCATCAATAGCAGTCTTAAGCTGAGCTATGTCAGAATCATCATTATCACTATCATCATCAGAGTCAGAACTAGACAGACCCTCTGAAGAATTTTTAGAACTAGGCAGAATTGCTTTGCCTTTAGAAGAATCCTTAGCAATAGGTGTCTGTTCCTGATGAGATCCTGAAACATAAACAAGGTAACACCTAAATCTCTCTTTTTTTTCAAGTGATCTCATCATTTCTCACACAATATACTACTTTTGAGAGTAATATTGTTCTCACAGAAGAAAGTTTATAAGTAAAGAAAACACTTATAAAATTATTTTCTCAAAGTTACATCTCCTTTTGCCAGTACAGGAGACTGCCACTCAAAAAATATAATTTTCTCTCATAGTATTTTCACACAGTCTCACATAAGAGCATAGTCACACATTTGTCAAAGAAATAAGAGATGGCTGAGAGGAGTTGTATGCTTGTCATATAAATAGAGGTAACCTCAAATAAGAGACTATTTATAATCATACAAACAAGAGAAACAATGTAAGAGAATAAGAAATACCTGAAGGTGAGTCCTCAAGTGGAAGTGATGATAGTGGAGGAACAAACAACACATTAGGATGCTTTTGCAAACTAGCAATCAGTAGGGGGTCATTAGTATTAGCTGTTGCAGTTGAAGGTGAAAGAGATATGTCCTAAGTCCAATCATGTATGAGGATTTAGGAATAACTTTTATGTAATCTGTTTTGATTTCATTGATATTAATAAAAGACTTGTTTTGTTTTTTATTGCAGGCTCTATTTATTTAAATGTTTAAATAAGATATACCACAGTTTAGAGTAAAGCTTTTTATGGATTGTGATGAGATCATAATAATGAGACCTAAAAGATGATAACTCTAAACTTAAATAGTTCCTGGTCGTAGGATTACTAACTGGTAATTAATAATCCGCAAAGATTGGTACATACAATGCTTGCTTCATTATGAAGGATGTCTGTTCTCATAGACATTTGTGTGGTGACACTATAGCTAGTATGTATGTGCTTATTATAGAATAAGTTCACTGAACATGACTCACACAGCTGAACAACTGATGGAGTTCACTCACGTGTCAACAGTTGTTAACATAGTGATAGTTGTACAAGTATCCTTAGACTTGAGGTCATCATGCACATCTTGTGTACACTAAACTATGCTTTGGTTTAGTTCTTAGTCTCAAGGGATAATTATAAGGGCTCTACTGGGTATAGGAATTTGTACACGAAGATAGTGTATGATCAATAAAGGATCTACCCCTTCAAGTGTAGGAAGAGAATGTTCAATGCTGATCCACTTATGTTAGTTCAGGAAGCTCTGGCCAGAGTGAATAAAATTAGAAAGGAGTTTCTAATTTACATTAAATAGAACTAAGCATAGTGAATGGGAAAGCAAGTGATTAAATAAGATAGGCTTGACACAAGTTCCATGCCTTATATTTAATCGTGACATTGCAGGGTAGAAGGAATTAATTGTACGGTAACTACTCACTGAATAGGTTCTTGGTATTCTAAGCAGTGAATTCGTATTATCCGGATAGTCGTGATATGCTGAGAAGTATCCCTCACGATGTAGAATAAATATGATTAATTAATTAATCATATTTAATGAATTAGAGAATTTATATAAATAATGATAAAATAGTTTTATTATTATTTATTTCTACTACCGGCTTAATATTGAACCTACAGGGTCATACCATAAAAGAGAATGATTTAATGGTGGAGGAATTAATTAATAATGGCTGATAATTATTTATTTATGAAATAAATAATTAATTGGCAAATTTAATAATTGATTAAATGAGATTTAATTGATTATAAATTAATTAAGAAAAGGTTCTTAATATTATTAATTAAGAATTTAATTTTTGGAAATTAAATCAAGTGAGAGAATTATTTCTAAAGAGTTTAGAAAAAGGATTAATAATTAAAAGGTGTTTTAATTATTAGTGAGAATAATAAAGGGTTAATAATAATAATATTTTATGGGAAAATTTTCAGCTGAAAATTTTGCCTATAAATATACTATTATAGACCCTATTTTTGCCTCAACCAAAAAGATTTACAAAACCCTAATTCTCTCCATCTCCTCCTCCTTCATTATATCATTTTCTTGGTGGATACCGGTGGAGTGCTTCACACTTGAGGAGCAGCTGCTAAGGATCTCCGTTCATCGTTCTTGGATCGCTATTAAAGACCTCCATCTTTCCATTAACGTAAAGCTTCTTAAGGTAAACATACTGAACTACGAATTAAATATTATTTTTCGCATGGATCCTGCGGAGGGTTTCAGTTTTTTTTAAGATTAAATTTACGTTTTCGCTGCGTTTATGTGCTAAAAACCCTTCAGAAAGATGATCGGCATTAGGATCTGATGTAGCATCAAGATTTGACTTATCAGGAGGATGAAATAGACCAACATCAGTACTTTGAACTGATGGTTCTTGTGGGGTCTGAGAAATATGAGTTGCTTCAGTAAGTGTTGGTGAAGGTTCTTGTGTGCTCTCCTAAAAAATAGAATCGTTGATAACTACATCCACCTTTGACAATACTTCCTGATGAGTTTTTTTTCCTTCAATAGTTGCTCAAAATCAACAAGAAGATCACTTTGAGCAAAATCAACAATGATTTGTACAGCCTCTTGTTCTGCATCTTCCCTTTGAGAAGATGGTTCTTGTATGACTGGATGTGTCTTAGTTGCTAAATCCCTTTGAGACCTAGGTTCTTGTGGACTGACATCCATAGCAGAGGGCTGAGTTTTTTTCTTCTTTTGATGTACCCTACCATTTCTCCACTTTTTCTTTTCAACCTGCTCTTGTCAGCTGTCTTGGGCACAACAGTTTCTTTGATCACTGGAATCTTTTTGAGCAGAGCACTAGCATCAGTAGTTGGCTCCTTGGTACCGGAAATGTCAACAGAGTCATCAGGATTATCAACTGTTGATTTCTTGATCTTCAACATAGACCCAATGGGCATCTGATCATCAGAGTTAGAATCATCATGTATGATCAGTCTTCTTTTCCTAAATTGAAAACACTCTTCTTTCTTCTCACTCTCACTCAGTAAGGCCTGTAGAGCTCTCTGTTCAGATTTAACAGATTTCTTAACTAGCCTTTTCTTTGTTACAACTGATGCCTTTTGGGAGACATGAGAGGAGGCTAATTTATAAGCTGGATGAGAGTGCTGTTTTGGAGAAAAAATGTTTGGGTTAGAAGCAAGATGGGTAGTGTCTTGTCTCACAACATCAGGAAGTGTTATAGAGGTGCCATCATCAGGATTTGCAGGCACTTGTGTAGGAGTAGGTCTATTTCTTAACAGAAACTTCCTGACCTCCCTAGGCAGAAAAGGAGGTCCTGAAAATTCATTCTTTTCATCCCTTTTAATGTGATCAGTGATAGCTTTTTCAGAGATTTGAAACACAGGGAGAAATTCATCATTATCAAATATGGCATTAGGGCATAGAAAATTGAAAATCAATTGAAGAAATCTAGTATACCCTATAACTCCTGATGTGTCTGCTCTTCTAGAAATTATGAATTGAAGTATAGTATTACCATAATCAAAATTACCAGAGTAAAGGAGAGAGTACCCAATTTTCATAGAAGTAGATGGAAGAGCATCAAAATTTGTTGTTTTTTTCAAGAAACACCTGCTGATGCAGTCAAAGAAGAAATTCCATTCTCTCTTCAATTTTTTCCTTGTCAGTTTTCCTATGGTTGTGATTTCACCTTTATAGCTTAGGGTCCTTAGCATATCAAATAGCTGCTCAGTTGCATAGTTATCAGGAGCACCATTACAAGCAAACAATCTCAAGGCTTGAATCAAGACATCAACCACATACCTGTGTCCCTTGTATTTAAAAGAGAAAGTAGTGTTTTTTCATTAATTAGAGCTGTATTCCATACCTGCATTACAACCCTGTATGAAACCTTGGTAGGATTTGTCAGAGCATACCCAATTGGACATTGGAGTAAGAAATCCTGAATATCATGAAAAGATTTTGGAAACTGCTGATGTGTAAGCAGAGCCAGATAATTATTGGTGCCAAAGGTGTTTCCATGAATGATAGTAGTTTGGCTGAAGAATGGTGAAACTTTAGACGATGACATGATGTATATAGGAGTTGAGGAAGGATATGAGTGAGATGTGGATAGTGAGGCTGTGTGTATGATGATTTGTGTCATTGAAGTCTTGTGGGTATATAAGTTTGCAAAGTTGAATTGTGTATAACACACACACGACGAAGGAAGCTTAGTGAATTAGACTTCTGACAGATGACAATTACTGAGTAATAGGATTTAAAAGTGGAGTAAAGTGCGGAAGTAGCAACAAAATATGCACAACTTTTTCAAGAAATTACTGTATAAATTTGTTCAACAGATAATCCACTATTAATCAATAATTAAATAAGATATTTAATTGCAGCACTAAACAACTCAGAAATTATTTAACAATAATATTCTAAATTAGAACATGTTGACCTGTAGTCAGTATTTGGAACCGCTTATCTGTCAGGATTTGACAATTTCAGGATTTGTCGATTCAAATTCATCAGTATTTGTCAAAAATGCGAACTTATTAGAGTACCACAATTTTAATCTCAATAACCATCAAAACATACATGTTAAGTGTTTGATTTAGAGATTAACAGACTACAATAAAGAACAATCACATGCACACACAACTAAAGAACATAGATTAAGTCTTGTAAACAAAAAATTTCATTAATAGTTCAAAAGAGTACATTTCATGAAATTTTGATTACATGCATAAGTGATTACAAGAGCATCCTAGTCTAGTAGAGAAGAACTTCAACATCCTTAGTCTAAGATGAAGGGTTTTTAGCACATAAACGCAGTGAAAACGTAAACTTAAATCTTAAAAAAAAACCGAAACCCTCCGCAGGATCCATGCAAAAAATAATATTTAATTTATAGTTCAATATGTTTACCTTAAGAAGCTTTACATTAATGGAAATATGAAGGTCTTTAATAGCGATCCAAGAACCACGAGTGGAGATCATTAGCAGTTGCTCCTCAAGTGTGAAGCACTCCACCGGTATCCACCAAGAAAACGATGTAATGGAGAAGGAGGAGGTGGAGAGAATTAGGGTTTTGTAAAATTTTTGGGTTGAGGCAAAAATAGGGTTTATAATAGTATATTTATAGGCAAAATTTTCAGCTAAAAATTTTCCCATAAAATATTATTATTATTAACCCTTTATTCTTCTCATTAATAATTAAAACACCTTTTAATTATTAATCCTTTTTCTAAACATTTTAGAAATAATTCTCTCTCTTGATTTAATTTCCAAAAATTAAATTCTTAATTAATAATATTAAGAACCTTTTCTTAATTAATTTATAATCAATTAAATCTCATTTAATCAATTATTAAATTTGCCAATTAATTATTTATTTCATAAATAAATAATTATCAGCCATTATTAATAAATTCCTCCACCATTAAATCATTCTCTTTTATGGTGTGAACCACAGGCGGTATCTAATACCCAAGTAGAAATTTGACCTAGTGACATATTAACTTCGATCATGAACATGCCTGAATCAGAAGCGGTAGTCTTACTACCCTTCTTTTTCTTCAATTCTGTAAGGTAAACCTTGTAGTTCCTCTTCCAGTGCCCCAACTTGTTACAGTGAAAACAAAAGCTAAATTAGGACCAGTCAACTTGTGAGCATCTAGTATGCTTCAGAGTGATAGTGCAGAAGACATGACGCATATAGTAAATCTGTAAATGATAAACACATAACAACACTTAGCAAATATTCAATTTTATTTCAAAACACTATATGAATCGGGTCTTTATTCATAACTGCCTCCCACTAGTTTATCTAATTTATTCAACCACCTAAGTAAAAATTAAGCATTCATAATGCTAGTGGGAACAGGGATCCTACATTCCATCACACAACCTCGGCTGTGGCACGAAACGTCATGTGATGTTCAATAGGCAGACAACTCTTGTCAATTACATCTTATGTTATTCCCTAATATAACTTTAGCCTCTTGAATAATTGAGTCACGGCTGTGGCACGACAAACTCAATATTCTAAGTCAAGTCTAACCCAACATTTCGTACAATTGAATCAGTCAGTAACGGCCCACGGCTGTGGCACGTACCGACCTTTAGATTCTAATTCAATGTACACATCTCTATATAATAGACAAGTATTTCTTATTTCGAAATCAAAGCCCTCAGCTGTAGCACGAAGCGACAATGATTCAAAAATAAGAACTACTTTCTACCATGTTGGAAGGCTTTGACCGACACAAGCCCGTTGTGTCATTGGCCAATTACTCCTTGATATTATTTAATTTTAGAGGGATTATATTACGTTACAATCATAATCATATTATAAAGAGATTATTCCTTTTAAATTAAATATTTCAAATCAATAATCCATAATCAGATGATTCCCAGATCGGGTGGAGCATTGTCAAGATGCGTCACTTAATAACCCTTTCTTACAGATAGAAATCTGTTGTTGACATAATCATCCTTTCTCTCAATATTGAAAATTCATATTCAATTACGTGTTTCATATACACAAGAATCTCATGATCGTATTCATAATATTTATTGTTAAGGCAAGAAACGATTCCTATTCTAGATTTTCTAGAGCACGCCTTATATTGATTTAAGTTCACCTAAATCTATCATCGCATGGTAAATATAGGCATATATCTCATATATAAAATTAAATAAACAAGTAAATGTAAAGTGTAATAAAGTAAATGTGTTTGGTTATGGCCCCATCCTATGTGATCTTCATCAAGCTCATGATAAAGATCAAGGTCAATCTAATATAGTGATGGAAATAAATACAACTACTTATTACATAAGTCTTCTTCTTTGTTTAGACTTCTTGTATGCCCCATCTTCTTCTTTGTATCACCTCCATTGGATAGCCTTCTTGAGTCTTCAATTACATTATATAATTGAAAGTAAAACTAATCTAATAAACTTACAAGAATAACTCGAGTTACATTCGAGATTTATGATTACAAAGATTGACGACATGCAAATCGTATTTAAAACCAAAACCAAAACCATTACACTAAGGTCGAAAGGCCATAACCATCCACCATGCTCATACACCACATAAAAGCATGTTAAAACACATAATCTGATCTTAACATATCATATTATGGGCAAAAATCAGAAAAATCAGAATCAAATATAGAAAAACAAGAATCACTATTTATGGGCAGTAAACGACGTCAAACGCCTTACATACGAGTCGTTGATAGCATTAGCTATCGGTTTTGTTCAGACGCTCGTTTACCTATGGAATAGGGTATTCGTTTACGTAAATCGGACATCAGACCCAGATTTCAGCATATCTGCAGCAGCCAATTCAGAATCCGTATCTAATATGATTCTCATAATTAGAACAAACATAAATCATGTATATATCAGTATATATACAGATTACATAATCATCTTATGATTATACAACTCACATGAATATCATATATTCAAAACCATACATATATAAGCATATTATATCAACATCAAATCATGGCGAATCACGTACATGCTCATATATCGAAAACAGTTAAACATATAAATGAATTAAAAACTTTTCGCAAGTAGCTCTGATGCCATTGAAGGGTTTTTAGCACATAAACGCAGCGAAAACGTAAGCTTAAATCTTAAAAAAAAAAAAACCGAAACCCTCTGCAGGATCCATGCGAAAAATAATATTTAATTCGTAGTTCAATATGTTTACCTTAAGAAGCTTTACATTAAAGGAAAGATGGAGGTCTTTAATAGCGATCCAAGAACCACGAGCGGAGATCCTTAGCAGCTGCTCCTCAAGTGTGAAGCACTCCACCGGTATCCACCAAGAAAACGATGTAATGGAGAAGGAGGAGGTGGAGAGAATTAGGGTTTTATAAAATTTTTAGGTTGAGGCAAAAATAGGGTTTATAATAGTATATTTATAGGCAAAATTTTCAGCTGAATTTTTTTCCATAAAATATTATTATTATTAACCCTTTATTATTCTCATTAATAATTAAAACACCTTTTAATTATTAATCCTTTTTCTAAACACTTTAGAAATAATTCTCTCTCTTGATTTAATTTCCAAAAATTAAATTCTTAATTAATAATATTAAGAACCTTTTCTTAATTAATTTATAATCAATTAAATCTCATTTAATCAATTATTAAATTTTCCAATTAATTATTTATTTCATAAATAAATAATTATCAGCCATTATTAATTAATCCCTCCACCATTAAATCATTCTCTTTTATGGTGTGACCCTGTAGGTTCAATATTAAGCCGGTAGTATAAATAAATAATAATAAAACTATTTTATCATTATTTATATAAATTCTTTAATTCATTAAATATGATTAATTAATTAATCATATTTATTCTACATCGTGAGGGATACTTCTCAGCATATCGCGACTATCCGGATAATACGAATTCACTGCTTAGAATACCAAGAACCTATTCAGTGAGTAGTTACCATATAATTAATTCCTTCTACCCTGCAATGTCACGATTAAATACAAGGCATGGAACTTGTGTCAAGCCTATCTTATTTAATCACTTGCTTTCCCATTCACTATGCTTAGTTCTATTTAATGTAAATTAGAAACTCCTTTCTAATTTCATTCACTCTGGCCAGAGATTCCTGAACTAACATAAGTGGATCAGCATTGAACATTCTCTTCCTATACTGGAAGGGGTAGATCCTTTATCGATCATACACTATCTTTGTGTACAAATTCCTATACTCAGTAGAGCCCTTATAATTGTCCCTTGAGACTAAGAACTAAACCAAAGCATAATTCAGTGTACACAAGATGACTATGATGACCTCAAGTCTAAGGATACTTGTGCAACTATCACTATGTGAACAACTGCTGACACGTGAGTGAACTCCATCAGTTGTTCAGCTGTGTGAGTCATGTTCAGTGAACTTATTCTATAATAAGCACCTGCATACTAGCTATAGTGTCACCACACAAATGTCTTTGAGAACAGACATCCTTCATAATGAAGCAAGCATAGTATGTACCGATCTTTGCGGATTATTAATTACCAGTTAGTAGTCCTACGATCAGGAACTATTTAAGTTTAGAGTTATCATCTTTTAGGTCTCATTATTATAATCTCATCACAATCCATAAAAAGATTTACTCTAAACTGTGGTATATCTTATTTAATCATTTAAATAGATAGTGCCCACAATAAAAACAAAACAAGTCTTTTATTAATATCAATGAAATCAAAACAGATTACATAAAAGTTATTCCTAAATCCTCATACATGATTGGACTTAGGACATATCTCTTTCATAAGAAGCCTGACAAAGCTGATGGTGAAGAGAAATAGCCAGAGGATGTTTGCCGGGTAGACTAAGGTGGTGGATGATCAGGGCTTCTTCCTGCTTTCAACAGATATAATAGCAAGATGAATGATCCTCTTTTGCTGACGAAGGATGTAGAGATGAAGGTCTCTCTGAAATCCCAGAAAGTCATTTTTGGTGACTTCTGGAAGTTGAATCCAAATGTCATTTGGAATGGCGTTGATATGATATGGAGTTTGCATGCCATCACGAAAGAGTGTCACAATATTCATGCTATAACTATGAAACCAACCGAAATTCGCCATTGTATGAGAGAAGGAGGTGTGAAAAATGAAAGTGATGAGAACGTTTTGTGTTTGGGAAGATATGATTAGACTGTATGATGAATGGTGGTTTAAATAACCAAGAGAGAGAGAGAGAATGTGAAAGGACTAAGGGTTTGGTTAATAATTAACTGGGGAGTTAATTGAATATTTTAATAAAAAAAATCTAAATGATATGCGTCTCCCTATACTGATTTGTAATGATGATAAATATATATGTTTACATGCACACTTTAGCAAATAAGTTACTTAATTGAACATGCATTTAGAGAAATACATCATTAATTCTCAAAATAGTGTCTTTAAAAACATTCAGGACATCATCAGGATTTGATCAATTCATATCAGGATTTGATCAAATAAAAATAAAAGGAAATTATATGTCCCAACTAACCATACCAAGTTCATTGACAATCTTTGTAAATGTTGCTTTTGGCAATGTGTGACGACTGAGAATTTTGTGACGTAATTAAGTCAATAAAGTATGTGATATGTGATGTGATTATAATTATGTGACTAAGTGATGATTAATTGTCTTATCTGTATATTAGAGTTTAGGAGCGTGGATAAAAACGTTCCAATTTAAAGAGTCAGCTTAAAAGTTAAGCTGTGGTGTCGGGCCGTCAGGTAGAACGGAACCCGTCCTAATAAAGAGTTAAAGAATATAAAATGTGAATTATGTGTGATTGAATGAAATGAATGTTTAAATAAAGTATTTCGTCCTAAGTGACGTGTTGACTGGAAAAGATAATGAGAAGCGTAATCGAAACGCTAAGCGTCGGGCCGTCAGGCTGAACGTGACCCGGTACGCGTAAAAGAGGATAAAGATTAAAGAGGGATAGATTCTATGATCAGACTTGAGTCATTATGTGATTATATATGTGAGATTGTTGTCTCTGAGCATGGCTATGTGATCCGTGATAGTTTTTGTGAATTTTAAAGGAATTACATGATTTAAATAAAGGTATAATTAACCTTCGTGCATTTTTATAAAATCTTTCGAGTAAGATAAAAACATGGGATTTGTTCTGTTATCTTCGAAGTGGTCCTAGAGACTTTTTAAAAATGATAAGTGAATTTGATTGTTGGTCTTTGCATTTTTGAATTGATTTTATGTGAAAAATGTTATTATTAAGGCAAGATTGCGAAATTCATATAAAATCAACCGTCCGCTCAAAATCTTATTATGAGTAATGGTTAAAAAGCTAATTTCGAGGCCTACGTATTAAAAATGTCAATTTCAATAATTCTCGACTTCCCGAGAGAGATATATTTTATATTTAATCCTTGTTTCATTTTAGTAAAAAGAAGGGACAAATAAGAATGAAAAGAGAATTAGTAGATTACAAATTTGCCTTTGTTTCTAAGTGGTATATAAACCCACTTTCCTTTCTTTTTCTTTCTTTTGTGCACTCACTTTCTCTTCTCTCTTTTCTCTCTTTCTCTCCCGAACCCTCTCTCTCTCTCTCTCTCTCTCTCTCTCTCTCTCTCTCTCTCTCTCTCTCTCTCTCTCTCTCTCTCTCTCTCTCTCTCTCTCTCTCTCTCTCTCTCTCTCTCGGCTTTCTTCAATCTCTCTCGATTCGGAGCGTGAGGGCATTCAGGCTAGGAAAGGAAAGAATTTACTAGGGGGCAGTAGTTCAACCTTCAGGAAAGCAAATCCAGGCAAGTAACTCTGATTACTTGTGTAAATGGTTAAAAAGAGAATGTTGTTCATACCATGTAGAGTATTGAACTATTTAAATATGAAACCCTTGTTTAATTATGAAACCCTGATATTGATTTGAAGTACCCTTGTTCTTGATAATTTGTTATTGATAAGCTTATTGATTCCACCCTTTGATATTCTGTCCTTTCTGTTCAAGTTATCTATCAAGCCATGAATCATATTGAACCCTCTGATTATCCTTGTTAACCCTGTTTAATGATACCCTGTTTCTCTTGATCACCCTATTGATCCCTAAACAAATGTTAATCCTTCTAACTTAAGTGCTTTGTTAACCCTGATACAGAATTCTTATGAATTGTTCCTTGCGTACCTTTGAATCACTCCCTAAACTTTGTTTCCTTAAAATCTGAATTAAGAATGAGTTTCGACTTGAAAGAGTCCGAATGATTTCAAATGCTTGGTAATGATAAAAATGGATTTTAGAAAACCTATTTGTTTTTCCAACTCAAGGTTTTCCAAATGAATTCCTGATGGATTGGATTGGGACGTAAGAGGCTAGTGGGACTAGTCCAATCATGGTAAGAGGCTAGCGGGGCTAGTCCAACTTAAGGCTGAAATTATGCCGATTGGTACCTTAAAGACCGGATGGAGGTTGGTACGGGCTGATCACCCGTACATAATGAAATGGAAAGATAAGTGATCCAATCAAGGGTTCTAATTGATTATTTAAAAAGGGGAAACTGAAACTTTTTGTTCAGTAAATTGATGTTTGAAAATGAAAATGGTTTTTATTGTTTTGAAAAGAGTTGATTATGTTATCGTGAAGCTTAAAGCTCGAGAACCCTGATTCTTGAAATTGTTAATCATATGATTGATTCTATATATTGAAATACTGTTGCTTTCCTCTATTGAAAGATCTATCCTGATCCTTTAATGATTTGTGATAAATGTCGGCTTTCGTCCTGCCTTGAGCCTTGTTCCTTGAAAGCCCCATACTATTCTTCAGAAACTTTTCCTTAAACCCAAAAGATGGAAATCTGCCACCTAGATCAGATAAAGTAGAATGCCCTGAGTTTGGTAAAGCATATTGTGAATTGATATTGTAGAACTGCTATATAGTTACTTGCTGAGTTTTATACTCATGTGTTTTGTTTTAATCTAACCATGACAGTTAAGCAAGAAGATGGCCAGGCTTAGGCGCACTGCTCGTAAGAGCGTACCTGGTGGTCCCTACCGTGTTGAGGGCTTCCGGTTGCCAGAGCAGGTAGTGGTAATTATGAGTGAGCTCACGCCTAGAAAGAAGTGTTTAAAGATACAATGGGTTATCTGTCGGTTCCCAACCGAAGTTGATATTGATTATTCAATAATATTTTGGGTTTGTAAGTTATATTTTATGATTGGTAGTTGTGATCTTGTCTCATACTTTATCCTGTTGATCCTGTTAGTAGTTAATCGGGGTTTATGCATACTTAATTATTAGATTAAGAGGTGTGTGAGTCCTCATTTCCTAACCCCGAGATTGAGGGCGTCACACAATGGCTTTATGAAGATATCAGCCAGCTGCTGATCAGTAGGGACAAAGTGAAGCTCAATTGTCCATTCCATGCCATGCTCTCTTATAAATTAATATCTGAACTGATATGTTTAGTAAGATAGTGTTACACTGGGTTTCCTGTCATGGAAATAACACTTTGATTATCACAATAAATAGGAATTTTAGAAAATGATAATCCATAGTCCATGAGCTGGTTCCTCATCCATAGTAGCTGAGCACAGCAGCTTCCAGCTGCAATATATTGAGCTTCAGCAGTTGAAGTAGAAATGGATTTCTGATTCTTACTGAACCATGAGACTAATCTTCCTCCCAAAAACTGACAACTTCCAGAGGTACTCTTCCTGTCTATTTTGCATCCATCAAAGTCAGCATCTGAATATCCACATAATTCAAAATCAGTTTCCCTTGCATACCATAGACCAAGTGATGTAGTACCCTTGAGATACCTAAAGATTCTTTTAACTGCAATAAGATGTGGCTCCCTAGGATTTTCCTGAAATATTGCACACAAACAGGTGGAAAACATAATATTTGTCCTACTAGCCGTTAAGTACAGGAAAGAACTAATCTTACCTCTGTAGTTAGTGATATTGACTGTTGTACCTTCATGAGGATCAAGCTTTGTAGCAGTTGCTATAGGAGTAGTTGCAGGTGCACTTTCTTGCATATTAAGCCTTTTCAACAAATTTTTTGTGTACTTCGGCTGGTTAATGTAGATGCCATCATCAATCTGTTTAATTTGTAGTCCCAAGAAATAGTTCATCTCTCCCATCATACTCATTTGATATCTTGATTGCATCAACTTTGAGAACTTATCACACAATTTTTGATTAGTTGATCCAAAAATGATATCATCCACATAAATTTGAACTAACAGTAAATCATTACCTTTATTCAGATAAAATAAAGTTTTATCTATTGTACCTCTTTTGAATCCACTTTCAAGTAGAAACTCAGCAAAAGTCTCATACCATGCTCTAGGTGCTTGCTTTAGTCCAAAGAGTGCTTTGTCAAGTCTATAAATATAGTCAGGATGTTTAGAATCCAAAAAACCTGGTGGCTATTCAACATAAACTTTTTCTTCAAGTTCTCAATTGAGAAATGCACTCTTGACATCCCTCTGAAAGACTTTGAATTTCTTGTGTGCAGCATATGCCAAGAAAATTCTGATTGCTTCCAGCCTAGCAATAGGAGTAAATGTTTCATCATAATCAATACCTTCCTGTTGGGAATATCCTTTAGCCACTAACCTTGCCTTGTTTCTGACAATGGTTCCATCAGATCAGTTTTATCTCTGAAGACCCACTTTATGCCCACAATTGACCTGTTCTTACGTCTAGGCACCAGCTTCCATACTTCATTTCTTTCAAACTCATTCAACTCTTCTTGCATAGCTATGACCCAATCTGCATCCTTAAGTGCATCTTCTACTTTCTTTGGCTCTTCTTTTGAAAGTAGATTGTGATACATACATTCATTTTGAGTTACAATTCTTGTCTTTACACCTACATCAGGATTTCCAATGATCAGATTAGGGCTGTGATCTTTGGTCCATTTTCTGGCATGAGGAAATGTCCTTCTTGAGCTAGATCCCCCCTGAATAATGTGCCTCATCAAATAAATTAGAGGCTCCTCCTGAATCAGTGTTGTCATCTCCTAATGAAGTATTAGGACTTGAGTCATATTCACCTGATATTGAATCAACATTAGATTCTGAATGACCAGATTGAGAAGAAACTTGAGTTGATTCTTCAGTGTTGGTACTATCAGTTGCTCCCCCTCAACATGTGCAAGTTCATTTGTACATTGATCATCTTTAGGATCTGAAGGAGTATCAGGATTTAGATCACCAATAGTTGATAATCCATTAGAGTCTGATGCAGATTCCAAAAGTGCATTTTCATTTGCAAAAATTAAATTTTCATGAGAGTCTTCTTCAAGGCCAGGAATCTTCTTCAAGGCCAGGAATCAGGGTTCTCGAGCTTTAAGCTTCACGATAACATAATAAACTCTTTTCAAAGCAATAAAATGGTTTTTATTGCTTTGAAAAGAGTTGATTATGTTATCGTGAAGCTTAAAGCTCTAGAACCCCGATTCTTGAAATTGTTGATCATATGATTGATTCTATATATTGAAATACTGTTGCTTTCCTCTATTGAAAGATCTATTCTGATCCTTTAATGATTTGTGATGAATGTCGGCTTTCGTCCTGCCTTGAGCCTTGTTCCTTGAAAGCCCCATACTATTCTTCAGAAACCTTTCCTTAAACCCAAAAGATGGAAATCTGCCACCTAGATCAGATAAAGTAGAATGCCCTGAGTTTGGTAAAGAATATTGTGAATTGATATTGTAGAACTGCTATATAGTTACTTGCTGAGTTTTATACTCATGTGTTTTGTTTTAATCTAACCATGGAAGTTAAGCAAGAAGATGGCCAGGCTTAGGCGCACTACTCGTAAGAGCGTACCTGGTGGTCCCTACCGTGTTGAGGGCTTCCGGTTGCCAGAGCAGGTAGTGGTAATTATGAGTGAGCTCACGCCTAGAAAGAAGTGTTTAAAGATACAATGGGTTATCTGTCGGTTCCCAGTCGGAATCGATATTGATTATTCAATAATATTTTGGGTTTGTAAGTTATATTTTATGATTGGTAGTTGTGATCTTGTCTCATACTTTATCCAGTTGATCCTTTTAGTAGTTAATCGGGGTTTATGCATATTTAATTATTAGATTAAGAGGTGTGTGAATCCTTATTTCCTAAACCCGAGATTGAGGGCATCACAAGTTGCTATCAGAGCTACAGGATCTAGTCCCTGAGACAAGTTAGGATTAAAAAGCGGTATTTTGGGAATATATCTTTATCGCGAGAGAGTTCGACTCATATAGAGTTGAGTTAGACTATTAGGTATAGTCTAAGGAAAGTGTTTATTGGTAAAGCAGAAACTAGAGTTAGGGTGTGAGTTAGCTGGAAGCTTTATTTAACCCTACATTGTTTCTTGGTTGTTGTTTTGTGTTTTCTCTTAGGATCCTAGTAGTGGTAGTGACTCAGACTCAGAGATTAGTTTGACTGGTACCCCTATAGATCCCATTCCACCCTCTCCAGAGGCGCTTGTGTATGTTAGTTCAGACCCAGAGGAGGACCCTTCTGAGAGTAGTGAGATCCCCATACAGATTTCACCCTTGAGGCCAGATTCAGAGACCCCTGCCCCTGAGCCAGAATCCGAGATGCCTAAGACTGTTCCTGTCAGTGTTGGTGGCAAGTTAGCCCAGGATCGAGACTTTGTGTACTCCCGCATTCCGGAGTTGGGAGCTTTGGTAGATAGGTTGATTCGGGATTCTAGACAGAGGACTTAGTGGCGATGGAGGAGTGGAGAGCTAGGATTCAGTTGGTGGAGCAGGTTGCCAGGAGGAGATTGGATGAGGGACCATCCACTAGTGATGTTGATGCGGAGGCCCGGAGGCTGCATAAGATCATTCGCTGGATGTTGGTTGTGTTGAGAGAGATTCTAGATGATTAGACGGGACTGTTGGTTGAGCCCGTAGCTTGTTGTTTTTCAGTGCCGGTAGGCTTTGGGAAACTTGGTCAGATGCCGGGATCCCTTTTCGTTTATCTTGTTGTATTTTAGATCAGTATTGTAGTAGTAGTAGTTATAAGTTAGGGGTAGATAGGGGGATGTTTTCCAGTTTTTCCTCTGTTTAACCCTGCTATTTATTGTACCTTATCTCAGAACTTATGATATCCAGAATTATCTCTATGTACCCTATAACACCCTCCAAATCCGGGGTATAGATTTGGGGCATTATTAACAACAATTACCAACTAAACCTGCACAAGCGGAATATAAATATATTACCCCGAACTATCACTACTCAGGATCTTTTAAGGTCTGAGTTGAAAACAAGAACCACATACTACACTTTATTACAAACCCAACTAAATAAAATCTGTCTCAAGAACTCTCTTTGTTACAAAACTTTATTCTATCTACACTCTCACTACACAACTTTTATTCAAACTACACAATACTTTTATTCAACCCAATATTACTACTTATTCTGCTACACCTGATCTGGCAATTCAAAGCTCTCTTCGGGAATAGGAAGGAACACTTTTGGTATAAGAGGGTCCCTCTGCTTGACTCGCTTCTTGACTATGCGGGTCCTGATGGGTTTCATTCTCTACCTTAACTGTAAAACAATATGAGTAACAATAAAAAGGGATGAGCCAAAATTGCTCAACAAGCCTGCAACAATATATATAGTATAAAGAAAGAGAGATAAGTGAACCAATAAGCTGCTGGTTGGATCAACCATCTGAATCTGTATAGGATAGTAATTTGCCAATGCTGGCGAGTACCAAATGAACCAGACTGGAAATAAGAACCAACATATGCACTATAACCTGCTGATCAGTCAGAATATAGTGCGGATCTATACCCAACTGTATAGACCCAACCAACATAAGGAGTACTCAGGCAACTATGGCCTATTAAATAATGGTCTGGGTAAAACCCAGCCCGTATAGTAACCATCCAGTCCAAGGCTTAGCATCCGGAACAATCGGAATGCTATTAATATATCCCAACACCAGGATATACCAGAGTATATGTAACAAGGGTAAAAAGGATTGAAATATGAACAGGAAATTCAATAAATTGGGTAAATCAAGAATTAAAATGAAATTGGAACAAGCAATAATAAATGGGTAACAGTGTATATGAACAATGATTATCAAAGAGAATTGATACGATAGAAAAGAAATATAAATCACTATTCTGAATTTAGAATAGGGGAAAAACTTGCCTTGCGCGTACTTAACCTGGTTTAACTCACCGTCTTCTGACCCTAGCTTGCTCTGCCTTGCTAACACTGAACCAATCATGGAAAAATAGTCGTTTAGATAACTTACTATATACGTGTATCTTGAATTGATATCACACAACCTTATCAGTCTACCCATGCATTTCTATCTGACTCGCATATATACACATACATTTATACAGCACATATATTCACATAATCACGTAAAGCACATAGCACATAAAACATATAATACATTTTTTTAGACTTATAATTATTTTTTTAGAATCAATTCTAGACTCATACCTGCATTACTAGTCTTATCTGATTTTATTATAATTTTTCAGGATTTATTCGGCTCAATTATACCCCTATTAGGAACTACGAACTATCAATTATCACCAAACCACTCTCTTTCGGAAGAAATTATAACTTACAACTATTTTTATTGGATTCGTCTCATTTTTCTGAGTCTAGAGGTCTTCGTTTCGCTCAAATCGGACTAACGGTTGAATTATTATGAATTAAACAAGATTTAATTAGTTAATAATTAATAATAAATAATTAATTATAATTAAACAATCCTTAATTATATTTTTAAATAATTAATTAATAATTATTGTATTTTAAAAATAATTAATCCCTAATTATTAGGAATTATTACTATTTATTACAAATTATTATTATTTATTCGATCAGATCGATTATTTACAAATAATCAATCGATTTAATTAACTGATACGCTATTTATCGAATAACTACGAATTACTCGAATTATAAACTAACTTAATGATTAATCACTCGTATAACTACGAGCTACTCGCAATTCTCGCATAATTATCGAACTATTAGATTATTATTGAAACTCGTACGATTCGCTAAACAGATAATTACCGATAACTAATTATACGATACGAATAATTACCTCAATATTATTCGAATAACTAACGCTCGAATAATAATTCTAATTAATGATCACTATTCGCATTATTAACTAATTATTAGATTATTAATCACATTACTTAATTATTTCTAATCTTTATTCACTAATTAATTACCTAATTATTAATTAATTACCCAATTATTAATTAATTAGATAATTAATAAATAATTAGATAAATAATTAAATAATTAATTAAATAAATAAATTCGAATTTATAATTTAATAAAATAATTCAGGAAATTATTAATACTATTTTTCAGAATTTAAAACTAATTTTTAATTAATTTTTAGAATTATTAAAACTGATTTTTTTAATTACTAAAATATAAATAAATAATTAATTAAATCAAAAACACAAAAACAGAAACAGATTTTGGGTTTTTAGGATTGAACCCGGGTCGAAACCGGGTTGCAAACCGGGTCGTCCCCAACCCAAACGGGTCGGGAAGAACAACCGGTCGGCTGCCCAGAACCCGACGCCGGCGGGCTGATTCCGGCGAACCAAACGCAGCCAAAACGCTCGATTCCAGTTCGTTTCTTCTGCGTTTCTGAAGCACAACAACACAGACACCCTCTCCTTCCTTCCTTCTTCTCCAGTCGTCGACGTCGTCCCCGGAAACGAAGAACAACGGCGGCATCGCCGTTTTTCCGACGAGCTCGAAATGGACACCAAATCGAGTGAAACCGGTGCCAAACGACTCCCTATTCGACGATCTACACGTTTCTAACAACAATAACATCAAACAATAACTAGAAATCAAAACCAGAATTCGAAATTAAAACCCGAAATAACAACTTTCAATTCGATCAATCAAACACGAAAAACAATTTCATAATTGAAAACTATATATCATAAGCTTCAAAATGAGTACTCACACGACTGATTTGGACTCCGGAATCACGATGAAATTCGACCTTGATTCTCCTGCTATGTTCTTCACAAACCCTAACCCTAATTCCCTTTTTCTTTTCCTTTTTATTTTTCTGATTTTTCTGTATAATTAACTGATTTAATTAATAATAATTCAGGTATTTATATTTATGAAAATAATACCCCTAAGTAAAATTAAGGGTCTAATTACACTCCTAATAAAAATATTTGGCCCCAATTTTATAATTTTTGGGTATTAATATTGAATTTTTAAATATCCAATAAATACAAAATAAATGCTAAAAATTCCCAAAAATTGTGAATATTACAAAAATACAAAGAAAAATGATATATGATAATTTCATGATCATATAAAAATAAAAATGTAATTTTTGTGGGGTTTTTTGGTATCTGAAGGGTCCGGAAAAGTCATTTTTTCGAGAAAAAGGTCAGTTTGTAAAACGTCTAGGGGTTCAGAATAGCGATATGGTATAAGGCATTTTTAATAAAATAGAGCCAATGATTTTGTTTGAAATATGGGCTTTTAAAACATAGTTTTGAGCTGTACTAGTTTTAATATAACATATATAACTGACGATAAAACGCTCAATAAATATCCAAAACACGTTTGTATCAAAACAGCCAACACATAACACATAGCAGTTAGGGTTTAACGACTTAACACATTTAATCACATAATAATACACATAATTTATCATTATTATAATATAATGCAAGCGTAATTCCTCGGTCGTTACATTCTCCCCCCCTTAACAGGATTCTATCCTCAGAATCACACTATGCAAATAACTGAGGATACTTTTCTAACATTTCACTCTCAAGCTCCCAGGTTGATTCTTCAACTACTGGGTTTCTCCACAAGACTCTCACTAATGATACAAACTTATTTCTTAATACCTTCTCTTGCCGATCTAAAATCCTTATCGGCTGCTCTACATACGACAAATCTGCCTGAAGTTCTACTGGTTTATATTCTATTACATGCCTTGTATCAGGATTGTACTTCTTAAGCATAGATACATGAAATAAGTTGTGAATGTGCTGCATATGGGGTGGTAAAGCTAACTCGTACGCAACCTTCCCAATTTTCTTCAAAATCTCAAATGGTCCAACGTATCGTGGCTTCAATTTCCCTTTATTGCCAAATCTGGTCAATCCTTTCCATGGCGATATTTTGAGCAATACGTGTTCTCCTTCCTGATAGTCCATATCCTTCCTTGCTTGGTCTGCATATTTGCTTTGCCTGTTTTGCGCTGCCTCAATTCGTTTTCGAATAAGTTCAATCTTTTCTTTTGTCTGCCGAATTAATTCTGGACCCAAAATCTTGCGTTCTCCAACTTCATCCCAATGCACTGGTGATCTGCATTTCCTCCCATACAATGCTTCATACGGTGGCATTCCAATACTGGCGTGATAGTTGTTATTATAAGAAAATTCCACTAGGGGTAAATGTTCATCCCAACTGCCTTCAAAATCGATCGCACAAACTCGTAACATGTCTTCAATCGTTTGAATTGTCCTTTCACTTTGACCGTCGGTTTGCGGATGATAGGCTGTACTCATGTTCAACTTCGTTCCTAGACATTCTTGGAATTGTCTCCAAAATCTTGAATTAAAACGAGGATCTCGATCCGATACAATCGATACTGGTACTCCATGACGCATCACAATTTCTTTAAGATATAAGTGCACTAACTTGTCCAGTGAAAATCTCTCGTTAATCGGAAGAAAATGTACTGATTTTGTCAATCGATCAACAATAACCCAAATTGCATCGTGATTTGCTTTCGTTCTTGGAAGTCCCACTACGAAATCCATCGCCAGATGTTCCCATTTCCATTCTGGAATGTTTAACGGTTGTAATAACCCACTCGGACGTTGATGTTCTGCTTTAACTCGCTGGCATGTGTAGCATTTACTCACCCATTCTGCTATCTCCTTCTTCATATTCGGCCACCAAAAGTTCTCCTTCAAATCGCGATACATTTTCGTGCTTCCTGGATGAATGGAATACTTCGAATTGTGCGCATCTCGCATAATCTCTTCTTTTAATTCTGCCACGTTAGGGATCCAGATTCTTGACGCAAAATGTAAAATTCCTTCATTATCTTTCTGAGTTGTAATCTCTTCTCCCTTTAAGTCATCGTCTTGACAACGACGAATCTTTTCTAGCAATCCTGGTTGAAAAGTCATAGCGTAGATAGTTCCTGCAGACTCATGGGGAATACGAATCTCGATTTCCTATTTGTCGAATTCCTAAACCAATTCTTCGCATGAAGTTAACCGATTCAATCTTTCTTTTCTACTTAACGCATCCGCTACAACATTTGCTTTTCCTGGATGATAACTGATTGTAACATCATAATCTTTAATCAATTCCAGCCATCGACGTTGTCGCATGTTCAGTTCCCTTTGCATGAAGATATACTTCAGACTTTTATGATCCGTGTAGATTTCACATTTTTCACCGTACAGATAATGTCTCCAAGGCTTCAATGCAAATACGATTGCTGCCAATTCCAGATCATGCGTAGGATATTTCTGCTCATGAAGTTTAAGTTATCTCGAAGCATAGGCAATGATGTTACCATGTTGCATCAATACACATCCTAGCCCGCGATACGAAGCATCACTGTATATAACAAAATTTCCTTGCTCGTCTGGCAGTACTAATACTGGTGCGGTCACCAACCGATTCTTCAACTCTTGAAAACTTTCTTCACACTTACTATTCCATTCAAACTTTTCACTTTTTCGAGTTAACTTGGTCAGCGGTGTTGCTATCTTCGCAAAATCTTTAACAAATCTTCGATAATATCCTGCCAATCCTAAGAAACTTCGAACCTCTGTCGGCGTCTTTGTTCTTTCCCAGTTCAACACAACTTCAATCTTTACTGGATCAACTTGAATGCCTTCTCTACTGATGATATGCCCTAGAAACTGCACTTCTTTCAACCAAAATTCGCATTTTGAAAATTTTGCATAAAGCTGCTCCTTTCGTAATATCTCCAATGTCGTTCTTAAATGCGCTGCATGTTCTTCTTCTGTCTTGGAGTAGATCAAGATGTTAACAATAAATACAATGATAAACTTATCCAGATACTTCTTGAATACTCGATTCATCAAATCCATAAACGCTGCAGGTGCATTCGTCAATCCAAAAGCCATCACAAGAAATTCATAGTGTCCGTACCTCGTTCTGAACGCTGTCTTAGGAATATCTCCAGCCTTGATCTTTAACTGATGATAGCCCGATCGTAAGTCGATTTTCGAAAACCATGCTGCTTCTTTTAGTTGATCAAATAAATCATCGATGCGAGGTAAAGGATATTTATTCTTGATAGTTAACTTGTTCAGCTTTAGATAATCAATACACAGTCGCATACTACCATCCTTCTTTTTCACGAACAATACTGGCGCGCCCCATGGGGATACACTTGGCCTTATGATTCCTTTGTCGAGAAGTTCTTGCAACTGCTTTGCTAATTCACTCATTTCAACAAGTGCCATTCGATATGGAGCTTTCAAAATTGGTTCAGTCCCTGGCGTCAAGTCAATAGTGAACTCGATTTCTCGATCTGGTGGAAGTCCTGGTAGTTCGTCTGGAAAAACATCAAGAAACTCACAAACTACAGAAATATCTTCAATCTTCGGATTACCCTTATCAGCATCTCGTACATAGGCTAAATAAGCTTGACATCCTTGACGTAGCAATCTTCTCGTCTGCATTATTGATAGAAATTACTGCTTTTATTTCTCACCTTTAAATATTACCGTTTCATTTTCTTCAGTTTGCAATTTCACTCTCTTATTCGAACAATCAATCTGAGCATTATTACTAGATAGCCAATCCATTCCTAGAATAACATCAAACTCCCCTAGCCTAAAAGGTATCAAATTAACTGAAAAATGACATCTCCCTATCTCAATATCACAACTCGGGCATACTCGATCTACTGCAACCTGGTCATCATTTGCTAATTTTATGACTAACACTTCATCTAACCACTGAACCTCACAATCTATCTTAGAGATAAAATCTTCAGAAATAAAAGATCTAGTAGCTCCTGAATCAATCAATACTAAAGCATTTACAGAATTTACAGGGAGTGTACCTGCAACCACATTCGGACTCTGTACCGCTTCCTTCATTGACATATTGAAAGTCCTTGCTCTAGGCTGATTTTGCTGTGGTAGTGGAGGTGGAGGTAATGCTAAAACTCTTGGAATACTAGCGGCCATTGCAATTCCTCTGCAGTCTCTAGCGATATGTCCTTTTCTCCCACATTGGAAACAAGTAACTTCTGCTTTTCCCGTTGGACATTCTCCAGAATAGTATCCCCTTTGCTTGCACTTAAAACACGTAACATTTGGCTTGTTGTAAATCCCCGTATGCTTTTTACCACACGTTCTGCAATCAGGTATAGGCGGTCGAATAAGCCTTTGCTGAGTTGGGGCAGGAAGTCGATTACCCATCCTCTGGTTGTTTTGTCCCGGTCTCCTAAAATTTACTTTTCCTCGAGCTTGAAATCCCGGCCTTTTGTTGAAATGATTCTGAAAATTTCCTGGTCCTTTCTCTTTCTGAGCTGCTTCACTTTCACCTTCAATAATCATAGCCTTCTGAACAATAGCCGTATAAGTCGTTAGTTCAAACACAGCTACCCTGCTACGAATCCATGGTTTCAGTCCTTGCTGGAATCTCTTGGCCCGCTTCTCATCCGTATCCACTTGTTCTGGAACAAACCTTTCCAATTCAGTGAACTTGGTCTCATAATCCGCCACTGATAAGTTGTCTTGCTTTAGCTCCAAGAATTTGATCTCCATCTGGTTTTTCATAAAACGAGGAAAATATTTCTCCAAGAAAAGATCAGTGAATCTATCCCAGGTCACCACACCTTCTCCTTCCAAAGTTTTCTTCGATTCCCACCAGTAATTAGCTTCGCCTTTCAGAAAGTAGCTAGCAAAATCCGTCTTCTGTTCTTCCTCAACTTTCACCAACGAAAAAGCCTTTTCCATCTCTTTCAGCCAAGCTCTCGCTTTTGTAGGATCCGTGGAACCCATAAATTCCGGAGGTTTTACTGACTGAAATTGCTTGAAAGTGACCGTAGGTGCTGCTGGTGGTACTTGATGTCCTGGATGAGCGGCTTGTTGTAACATCTGTTGCTGGAACTGCTGTTGTTGCTGCTGCATTTGTTGTTGCATCATCAACATCTGCTGTTGCATGAGATTAAACATCTGATCCATCTGGTTATTATTGTTTTGGCCCTCGGTGTTTCCATTTGATGAGTCGGGTTGTACTTTTCTTTTGGGTGCCATCTTTCTGGTAAATAAACAATGGGTCTTCTTTAATAACAGTATATTAAATATATATTAAAACAGTCGATTTGGGAAGATAAAACAGCTTATTAAATAACTGAATAGATGAAACAGTATGATGTGAATTTTTTTTTTTATGTTCTAAAATCTTTTTGAAAACATAAAGGTACAACATGCTCGTAAATAAAACAACATTTGTAATTATGCAATGGTAATGAAATAAATGTAATTGCTTAAATAAATAAAAATAAAATAAAGAAAATGTGCAAAAGATCATCTCATATATATATAGGTAGAACACCAGCTGCAGGTGTCAGTGCTTGATATAAAAACCTATGATATAACAGTCGTACTGCTACTACTATCAGTCAAAGTCAGTAGCTATACTCATACAAACTAGTCATACAATACTATGCTGCCTCTATCTACAAAATGCACATAATACAACACTCATCGATCTGCTAGTCTCAAAATCCTGGTGGCACATGGCTCAACTCCTCCTGCAATGCCTCTAGCACTGCCTCGGTAAGTCCCAATGCTCTGCGATATGCTGTCTCCGCACTAAGATCCTACTGTCTCAAATCCATAAGCTGCTGAGAACTAATCCGGTGAATCTGATGTAGCCTCTCTCTCAGTATATAATCTGGTCGTAATGCTCTGACAGGATCATCTGCCTGCGTCTCATACAATCCAAGGATCTCTCTGCACTGGTTCTGCCATCTAATCCTCTCCTCCCTCTCAGCCTGAAAGCGCTGGTAAGTCACTGTATGATGCTCACGAAGATCAGTGCTGGAACCTCGAGAAGGTAATGGTCCATCTACCACGATCTCATCCATAAACTCTGGCTGAGGAAACTGATAAATTCCAGGAACAGGTGCATAAATGGCTAATGGGGCAGGGAATAAGACAGGCTGCTCCATAGGTGCATACACTGGCGGCTCTGCCTCTGGCTCCATCTGTGGCATCTCTGGAATCTCGACTGGTGGCATAGGAATCTGAGGCTCTAAATCCTCGCACTGCGAAAGATCAACCATGTCAGGAATATCGAACATCGGAAACTCTAAAGGTGGAAAATCTAGTATCTCTGGCTCAAAATATGGAAAATAATCTGCAAAACCTGGTACCTATGGGGGAAGTGGTATCTCTGATGCTGGTCCAGGTGGCAATGGTGGAGGTAGTGGCAATGTAGGTAAGATCTGCTCTGATACTGGGGCTAATATCGGTGCATCCACTGGATCTGTCTCGTTCTCTCCGTAGACGATGATAAAGAAGCCATCTAGTATACATAAAAATAATAACACATAAACTATCAAATCACAATTCTAAAACTCATAACTTCTAATCACATAAACAGACAATCCTAACACTCTTACTTCTATCCTATCTCATTTTCCTATCTTATCTTAACCCTAACGTTCTTGTTTTCAAAGGTCAAACCTAAGCTCTGATGCCAACTATAACACCCTCCAAATCCGGGGTATAGATTTGGGGCATTATTAACAACAATTACCACCTAAACCTGCACAAGCGGAATATAAATATAATAATTACCCCGAACTATCACTACTCAGGATCTTTTAAGGTCTGAGTTGAAAACAAGAACCACATACTACACTTTATTACAAACCCAACTAAATAAAATCTGTCTCAAGAACTCTCTTTGTTACAAAATTTTATTCTATCTACACTCTCACTACACAACTTTTATTCAAACTACACAATACTTTTATTCAACCCAACATTACTACTTATTCTGCTACACCTGATCTGGCAATTCAAAGCTCTCTTCGGGAATAGGAAGGAACACTCTTGGTATAAGAGGGTCCCGCTGCTTGACTCGCTTCTTGACTATGCGGGTCCTGATGGGTTTCATTCTCTACCTTAACTGTAAAACAATAGGAGTAACAATAAAAAGGGATGAGCCAAAATTGCTCAACAAGCCTGCAACAATATATATAGTAGAAAGAAAGAGAGATAAGTGAACCAATAAGCTGCTGGTTGGATCAACCATCTGAATCTGTATAGGATAGTAATTTGCCAATGCTGGCGAGTACCAAATGAACAAGACTGGAAACAAGAACCAATATATGCACTATAACCTGCTGATCAGTCAGAATATAGTGCGGATCTATACCTAACTGCATAGACCCAACCAACATAAGGAGTACTCAGGCAACTATGGCCTATTAAATAATGGCCTGGGTAAAACCCAGCCCGTATAGTAACCATCCAGTCCAAGGCTTAGCATCCGGAACAATCGGAATGCTATTGATATATCCCAACACCAGGATATACCAGAGTATATGTAACAAGGGTAAAAAGGATTGAAATATGAACAGGAAATTCAATAAATTGGGTAAATCAAGAATTGAAATGAAATTGGAACAAGCAATAATAAATGGGTAACAGTGTATATGAACAATGATTATCAAAGAGAATTGATACGATAGAAAAGAAATATAAATCACTATTCTGAATTTAGAATAGGGGAAAAACTTGCCTTGCGCGTACTTAACCTGGTTTAACTCACCGTCTTCTGACCCTAGCTTGCTCTGCCTTGCTAACACTGAACGAATCATGGAAAAATAGTCGTTTGGATAACTTACTATATACGTGTAACTTGAATTGATATCACACAACCTTATCAGTCTACCCATGCGTTTCTATCTGACTCGCATATATACACATACATTTATACAGCACATATATTCACATAATCACGTAAAGCACATAGCACATAAAACACATAATACATTTTTTTTAGAGTTAAAATTATTTTTTAGAATCAATTCTAGACTCATACCTGCATTACTAGTCTTATCTGATTTTATTATAATTTTTCAGGATTTATTCGGCTCAATTATACCCCTATTAGGAACTACGAACTATCAATTATCACCAATCCACTCTCTTTCGGAAGAAATTATAACTTACAACTATTTTTATTGGATTCGTCTCATTTTTCTGAGTCTAGAGGTCTTCGTTTCGCTCAAATCGGACTAACGGTTGAATTATTATGAATTAAACAAGATTTAATTAATTAATAATTAATTATAAATAATTAATTATAATTAAACAATCCTTAATTATACTTTTAAATAATTAATTAATAATTATTGTATTTTAAAAATAATTAATCCCTAATTATTAGGAATTATTACTATTTATTACAAATTATTATTATTTATTCGATCAGATCGATTATTTACAAATAATCAATCGATTTAATTAACCGATACGCTATTTATCGAATAACTACAAATTACTCGAATTATAAACTAACTTAATGATTAATCACTCGTATAACAACGAGCAACTCGCAATTCTCGCATAATTATTGAACTATTAGATTATTATTGAAACTCGTACGATTCGCTAAACAGATAATTACCGATAACTAATTATACGATACGAATAATTACCGCAATATTATTCGAATAACTAACGCTCGAATAATAATTCTAATTAGTGAATCACTATTCGCATTATTAACTAATTATTAGATTATTAATCACATTACTTAATTATTTCTAATCTTTATTCACTAATTAATTACCTAATTATTAATTAATTACCCAATTATTAATTAATTAGATAATTAATAAATAATTAGATAAATAATTAATTAATTAATTAAATAAATAAATTCGAATTTATAATTTAATAAAATAATTCAGAAATTATTAATACTATTTTTCAGAATTTAAAACTAATTTTTAATTAATTTTTAGAATTATTAAAACTGATTTTTTTAATTACTAAAATATAAATAAATAATTAATTAAATCAAAAACACAAAAACAGAAACAGATTTTGGGTTTTTAGGATTGAACCCGGGTCGAAACCGCGTTGCAAACCGGGTCGTCCCCAACCCAAACGGGTCGGGAAGAACAACGGGTCGGCTGCCCAGAACCCGACGCCGGCGGGCTGATTCCGGCGAACCAAACGCAGCCAAAACGCTCGATTCCAGTTCGTTTCTTCTGCGTTTCTGAAGCACAACAACACAGACACCCTCTCCTTCCTTCCTTCTTCTCCAGTCGTCGACGTCGTCCCCGGAAACGAAGAACAACGGCGGCATCGCCGTTTTTCCGACGAGCTCAAAATGGACACCAAATCGAGTGAAACCGGTGCCAAACGACTCCCTATTCGATGATCTACACGTTTCTAACAACAATAACATCAAACAATAACTAGAAATCAAAACCCGAATTCGAAATTAAAACCCGAAATAACAAATTTCAATTCGATCAATCAAACACGAAAAACAATTACATAATTGAAAACTAGAGATCATAAGCTTCAAAACGAGTACTCACACGACTGATTTAGACTCCGGAATCACGATGAAATTCGACCTTGATTCTCCTGCTCTGTTCTTCACAAGCCCTAACCCTAATTCCCTTTTTCTTTTTCTTTTTCTGATTTTTCTGTATAATTAACTAATTTAATTAATAATAATTCAGGTATTTATATTTATGAAAATAATACCCCTAAGTAAAATTAAGGGTCTAATTACACTCCTAATAAAAATATTTGGCCCCAATTTTTATAATTTTTGGGTATTAATATTGAATTTTTAAATATCCAATAAATACAAAATAAATGCTAAAAATTCCCAAAAATTGTGAATATTACAAAAATACAAAGAAAAATGATATATGATAATTTCATGATCATATAAAAATAAAAATGTAATTTTTGTGGGGTTTCTTGGTATCCGAAGGGTCCGGAAAAGTCGTTTTTTCGCGAAAAAGGTCAATTTGTAAAACGTCTAGGGGTTCAGAATAGCGATATGGTATAAGGCATTTTTAATAAAATAGAGCCAATGATTTTGTTTGAAATATGGGCTTTTAAAACATAGTTTTGAGCTGTACTAGTTTTAATATAACATATATAACTGACGATAAAACGCTCAATAAATATCCAAAATACGTTGGTATCAAAACAGCCAACACATAACACATAGCAGTTAGGGTTTAACGACTTAACACATTTAATCACATAATAATACACATAATTTATCATTATTATAATATAATACAAGCGTAATTCCTCGGTCGTTACATACCCTTTGTTTAAATAAATCCATTGTCTTGCTTTCCATTGTGCACCTTGATTATCTTATAAACTGTTCTCAATACCATGTTTTAATACAACCATATTTTCGTGTAACCATGTTTAAAGCTCATAAAACCCTGTTCTGTGCCATGATAAAACAACACTGATATGAGAATTATGTAGTAATAGGATTGCAGGTGCAAATTTGGGTAAAACTTAAAACCCACAAAAGAGATTTCGTAGAAACTGTTGTTATATATATGCCATGCCATCGTATTGCTAAATAATTGCTCAATCAGGTTTGTGAGAAATGGCCAACTCACCAGATCACCAAGAAGAAGAAATTCCCACCCAAGACCAAGAAATAAACCCAGAAACCACTATGATGAGCAGACTTGCTCAGCTTTTGCAACAACCTGTGGCCCCTAAAGTTGGAAACTTTAAGCACTTTCAATATGTTCATCCCCCAGAGTTCTTAGGTTTGCCAGACCCGATTAAAGCTCAGTTGTGGTTGAGAGAAATGGAAAAAGCTTTTGAGTTAGCAGAAGTTAAGGACGATAAGAAAGCCCAGTACGCAAGTTATTACCTGAAAGATGAAGCAAGTTTCTGGTGGGAGTCTTCTAAGGCGTTGTTGGAAGGCAAAGACTTGACATGGGAGAAGTTCACCGAGATGTTTCTAGAGAAGTATTTGCCAAGTTATATGCAAGATCAGTTGGAGATGAAATTTCTAGATCTTAGACAAGAGGAAATGTCAGTAGCAGAATATGAGGTAAAGTTTTCGGAATTGTCCAGATTCGTACCTGAGTACGTGAATACAGAGGCAAAGAAGGCTAAGAGGTTCCAGCAGGGACTCAAGCCGTGGATTAGGAGTCAAATAGCAATGTTGGAGATTAAGAATTATGCTGCTTTGGTTCAGAAAGCAATGATAGTGGAAGGTTAGCGGGAAGCTGCAAGAAGAGAAAATGAAGGAAGAAAGAGGAAGTTTGAAAGCTCTGAGCAAGAGCAAGGAAGCTCAAAGTTCAGAGGGAAGTTTGGAAATAATGGTGGAGGTCAAAACCAAAAGTTCCAGAAGTTTAGACCCGGTAATGGAGCTCAGAAGAACCGTTTCCAGAAAGCTGGACAACCGGGGAAGGATAGTAGATCCCAGATTCAAGAATGCAGGAATTGTGGAAAGAGACACCCGTGGAGGTGTAATAAGTTGGATATAACGTGTTTTAAGTGCAACCAGAAGGGGCATTATTCTTCAGAATGTCCAAGTGGAGCGAGGAAGCCTGATTTGGCTTGTTTCAAGTTGGTAAAGTGGGCCATATGGCCAGGAATTGCAAAGAGCCTGTTCAGAAGGCTAATGTTCTCAGAATTGTTGGACCGCCGTCTCTCCCAGCACCATCAGCTCAACCCAGAGCTAGAACCTTTAACGTGACAATGAAAGACGCGGTGCAAGATGTGGACGTGGTAGCAGGTATGCTTGTTATAAACTCAGTCGAAGTAAAAGTTTTGATGGATTCTGGAGCAACTAGATCTTTTATCTCTGAAAGTATTCTTGATATGTTAAATTGTGTTGCGTACCCTTTAGAGCCTAATTTGATTATAGAAGTAGCAAATCAAAAGAAAGTCATTGCTAGAAAGATTTGTCCTGATTGTGAGGTGACTATAGAAGGTCGACACTTTTCTGCTGACTTGATTCCTTTTAAGTTAGGAGAACTTGAGGTCATACTAGGAATGGACTGGTTGTCAAACCATGAAGCGCAAATAGAATGTAAAAGTAAAAATGTGAAGTTAAGAACCAAGGATGGTGAGGAATTGATATTTAAAGGAAAGAGGTAAGAGAAGAAATTTCTACTGGCTATTGAGGCAAGAAGATTAATACGTCAAGGATGCGAAGTTTATTTGGCTCATGTCATGGACGTGGAGAAAGAATCTGTGAAGATCGAGGATATTCCGGTAGTAAGAGATTTCCCGGATGTGTTTCCTGATAAATTGCTTGGACTACCTCCAGACAGAGAGATCGAGTTTACGATTGATTTAGCTCCTGGTACGGACTAGTGTCGAAAGCTCCCTATCATATGGCGTCGGTCGAGATGAAGGAATTGGCAGCTCAGTTGCAAGAATTGTTGGACAAAGGAGTGATCCGACCGAGTGTATCCCCGTGGGGCGTACCGGTGTTATTTGTAAAGAAAAAGGATGGAAGTATGAGGTTGTGCATTGATTACCGCGAACTGAATAAGTTGACAATCAAGAATAAGTACCCTCTACCGCGGATCGATGACTTGTTTGACCAGTTAAAAGGAGCTTCGTATTTCTCAAAGATTGATTTAAGATCTGGGTATCATCAGTTAAAGATTAAAGCGGAAGATATACCCAAGACAGCGTTC
This sequence comes from Apium graveolens, assembly GCF_009905375.1. Lineage (NCBI taxonomy): Eukaryota > Viridiplantae > Streptophyta > Magnoliopsida > Apiales > Apiaceae > Apium > Apium graveolens. The sequence continues at coordinate 135,590,609 of NC_133655.1, read as the reverse complement.
CGAACGAGATACGGACACTATGAGTTTTTGGTAATGGCATTTGGCTTGACGAATGCGCCAGCTGCATTTATGGATCTTATGAACAGAGTATTCAAGCAGTATTTGGATAAGTTTGTTATTGTGTTTATCGACGATATACTGATTTACTCCAAGACGGAAGAAGATCATAAAGAGCATTTGAGGATTTCCTTGGAAATTCTGCGAAAAGAGAAACTGTATGCGAAGTTTTCAAAGTGCGAATTCTGGCTAAAGGAAGTGCAATTTCTTGGTCATGTAGTTAATAAAGAAGGAATTAAAGTGGACCCAGCCAAGATAGAAGCTGTAATGAATTGGGAAAGACCCAAGACTCCGACGGAAGTCAGAAGTTTTCTGGGATTAGCCGGATATTATAGAAGATTTGTGCAAGATTTCTCTAAGATTGTCGTTCCATTGACAAAATTGACGAGAAAGAACGAGAAGTTTGTTTGGATAGAAAAGTGCGAGGAAAGTTTTCAAGAGTTAAAGAAGAGATTGGTAACCGCCCCAGTGTTGGTTTTACCAGATGATAAAGGGGAATTTATGATATTCAGTGATGCTTCATATAAAGGACTTGGATGCGTGTTAATGCAACATGGGAAGGTAATAGCATATGCGTCAAGGCAACTCAAGCCGCACGAGCAAAAGTATCCAACGCACGATTTGGAATTGGCAACAATTGTGTTTGCTCTTAAGATTTGGAGGCATTATTTGTACGGGGAAAAGTGCGAGATTTATACGGATCATAAAAGTTTAAAGTGTATCTTTACTCAGAAAGAATTAAATATGCGACAAAGAAGGTGGTTGGAATTGATCAAAGATTATGATTGTGTGATAAACTATCATCCTGGAAAGGAAAATGTGGTAGCTGATGCTTTAAGTCGAAAAGAAAGGTTGAATACGTTAACGTCATCAGAAGTATTGATCAAGGACTTTGAAAAGATGGAAATAGAGGTGCAGACTCCAGAATTTGGAAGTGAAGCTATATTTGCAATGCTGTTGCAACCCAAAATTTTGGAAAAGATTCGATGCTGTCAAGAGCAAGTGATGAATCGTGAAAAAGATAAGTTGACAAGAGAAGAAATTAAAGCTCAAAAGGATGGAAAAGGGATATACCGTGTTAACTCACGTATTTGGATACCTAATGTCGTGGAACTAAAGCACGAGATTTTGCAAGAAGCGCATAACTCGAGATTTTCAATTCACCCTGGAAGTACGAAGATGTACTAGGATTTAAAAGAAAATTATTGGTGGCTAAACATGAAAAAGGAAATTGCGGAATGTATAAGTAAATGCTACACGTGCCAAAGAGTCAAAGTGGAACATCAAAGGCCAAACGGATTGCTTCAGCTACTGGACATACCCGAATGGAAATGGGAGCATATAGCGATGGATTTCGTGGTAGGATTATCTAAAACCAAGTCAAATCACGATGCGATTTGGGTGGTAATCGATCGGTTGACAAAGTCAGCACATTTTTTGCCGATAAACAAAAGGTTTTCATTAGAAAAGTTGGTCAAATTGTATCTGGATGAGATTGTGATGCGTCATGGAGTTCCTGTATCTATCGTGTCTGATAGAGATCCAAGGTTTAATTCAAGATTTTGGCGACAATTCCATGATCATTTGGGAACGAAATTGAAAATGAGTACGGCATATCATCCGCAGACAGACGGATAAAGTGAAAGGACAATTCAGACGATTGAAGATATGTTGCGAACCTGTGCAATAGATTTCAAAGGAAATTGGGACGATCATTTTCCCTTAATTGAGTTTTCCTACAACAACAGTTATCACGCGAGTATTGTCATGCCGCCTTATGAAGCGTTGTATGGAAGAAAGTGTAGATCCCCCACTTATTGGGACGAAGTTGGTGAGCGCAAGTTAATTGGCCCAGAGCTAGTTCAGCAAACGAAGGAAAAGGTTGAAACGATTCAAAAGAGATTAATTGCAGTTCAAGATCGACAGGCAAAGTACGCAAATCAAGGACGGAAAGTTGTGCAATTCGAAACTGGAGACAAAGTCTTGTTAAAGATATCTCCTTGGAAAGGTTTAACTCGATTCGGAAAGAAAGGAAAGCTGAGTCCAAGGTACATTGGACCATTTGAAGTATTACGACAAGTTGGGAAAGTGGCGTATGAATTGGCGCTACCTCCGCAAATGCAACATCTACACAATGTATTTCATGTCTCTCTTCTAAAGAAGTATAATGCTTATGCGAGCCATGTGATCGAGTTGGAACCAGTGGAAATCCGACCAGATTTGTCCTATGTGGAACAGCCAGTGCGAATTTTGGATCGAAAAGAAAGGACGCTTAGAAATAAAGTTGTACCTCTATTTAAAGTGTTGTGGAGAAATCCATTAGTCGAAGAATCGACTTGGGAATTAGAAAGCGAAATGAAAGAAAAGTATCCCCATCTATTTGCTTAGATTAGATTATGGGGACAGAATCCTTTTAAGGAGGGTAGATTGTGACGACTGAGAATTTTGCGACGTAATTAAGTCAATAAAGTATGTGATATGTGATGTGATTATAATTATGTGACTAAGTGATGATTAATTGTCTTATATGTATATTAGAGTTTAGGAGCGTGGATAAAAACGTTCCAATTTAAAGAGTCAGCTTAAAAGTTAAGTTGTGGTGTCGGGCCGTCAGGTAGAACGGAACCCGTCCTAATAAAGAGTTAAAGAATATAAAATGTGAATTATGTGTGATTGAATGAAATGAATGTTTAAATAAAGTATTTCGTACTAAGTGACGTGTTGACTGGAAAAGATAATGAGAAGCATAATCGAAACGCTGAGCATCGGGCCGTCAGGCTGAACGTGACCCGGTACGCATAAAAGAGGATAAAGATTAAAGAGGGATATATTCTATGATTAGACTTGAGTCGTTATGTGATTATATATGTGAGATTGTTGTCTCTGAGCATGGCTATGTGATGTGTGATAGTTTTTGTGAATTTTAAAGGAATTACATGATTTAAATAAAGGTTTAATTAACCTTCGTGCATTTTTATAAAATCATTCGAGTAAGATAAAAACATGGGATTTGTTCTGTTATCTTCGTAGTGGTCCTAGAGACTTTTTAAAAATGATAAGTGAATTTGATTGTGGGTCTTTGCATTTTTGAATTGATTTTATGTGAAAAATGTTATTATTAAGGCAAGATTGCGAAATTCATATAAAATCAACCGTCCGCTCAAAATCTTATTATGAGTAATGGTTAAAAAGCTAATTTCGAGGCCTACGTATTAAAAATGTCATTTTCAATAATTCTGGACTTCCCGAGAGAGATATATTTTATATTTAATCTTTGTTTCATTTTAGTAAAAAGAAGGGACAAATAAGAATGAAAAGAGAATTAGTAGATTACAAATTTGCCCTTATTTCTAAGTGGTATATAAACCCACTTTCCTTTCTTTTTCTTTCTTTTGTGCACTCACTTTCTCTTCTCTCTTTTCTCTCTTTCTCTCCCGAACCCTCACTCTCTCTCTCTCGGCTTTCTTCAATCTCTCTCGATTCAGAGCGTGAGGGCATTCATGCTAGGAAAGGAAAGGATTTACTAGGTGGCAGTAGTTCAACCTTTAGGAAAGCAAATCCAGGCAAGTAACTCTGATGACTTGTGTAAATGGTTAAAAAGAGAATGTTGTTCATACCATGTAGAGTATTGAACTATTTAAATATGAAACCCTTGTTTAATTATGAAACCCTGATATTGATTTGAAGTACCCTTGTTCTTGATAATTTGTTATTGATAAGCTTATTGATTCCACCCTTTGATATTCTGTCCTTTCTGTTCAAGTTATCTATCAAGCCATGAATCATATTGAACCCTCTGATTATCCTTGTTAACCCTGTTTAATGATACCCTGTTTCTCTTGATCACCCTATTGATCCCTAAACAAATGTTGATCCTTCTAACTTAAGTGCTTTGTTATCCCTGATACAGAATTCTTATGAATTGTTCCTTGCGTACCTTTGAATCACTCCCTGAACTTTGTTTCCTTAAAATCTGAATTAAGAATGAGTTTCGACTTGAAAGAGTCCGAATGATTTCAAATGCTTGGTAATGATAAAAATGGATTTTAGAAAACCTATTTGTTTTTCCAACTCAAGGTTTTCCAAATGAATTCCTGATGGATTGGATTGGGACGTAAGAGGCTAGTGGGACTAGTCCAATCATGGTAAGAGGCTAGCGGGGCTAGTCCAACTTAAGGCTGAAATTATGCCGATTGGTACCTTAAAGACCGGATGGAGGTCGGTACGGGCTGATCACCCGTACATAATGAAATGGAAAGATAAGTGATCCAATCAAGGGTTCTAATTGATTATTTAAAAAAGGAAAACTGAAACTTTTTGTTCAGTAAATTGATGTTTGAAAATGAAAATGGTTTTTATTGCTTTGAAAAGAGTTGATTATGTTATCGTGAAGCTTAAAGCTCAAGAACTCTGATTCTTGAAATTGTTGATCATATGATTGATTCTATATATTGAAATACTGTTGCTTTCCTCTATTGAAAGATCTATTCTGATCCTTTAATGATTTGTGATGAATGTCGGTTTTCGTCCTGCCTTGAGCCTTGTTCCTTGAAAGCCCCATACTATTCTTCAGAAACCTTTCCTTAAACCCAAAAGATGGAAATCTGCCACCTAGATCAGATAAAGTAAATGCCCTGAGTTTGGTAAAGCATATTGTGAATTAATATTTTAGAACTGCTATATAGTTACTTGCTGAGTTTTATACTCATGTGTTTTGTTTTAATCTAACCATGGCAGTTAAGCAAGAAGATAGCCAGGCTTAGGCGCATTGCTCGTAAGAGCGTACCTGGTGGTCCCTACCGTGTTGAGGGCTTCCGGTTGCCAGAGCAGGTAGTGGTAATTATGAGTGAGCTCACGCCTAGAAAGAAGTGTTTAAAGATACAATGGGTATCTGTCGGTTCCCAGCCGGAATCGATATTGATTATTCAATAATATTTTGGGTTTGTAAGTTATATTTTATGATTGGTAGTTGTGATCTTGTCTCATACTTTACCCTGTTGATCCTGTTAGTAGTTAATCGGGGTTTATGCATATTTAATTATTAGATTAAGAGTTGTGTGAGTCCTCATTTCCTAACCCCGAGATTGAGGGCGTCGCACAATGGCTTTGTGAAGATATCAGCCAGCTGCTGATCAGTAGGGACAAAGTGAAGCTCAATTGTCCCTTCCATGCCATGCTCTCTTATAAATTGATATCTGATACTGATGTGTTTAGTAAGAGAGTGTTACACTGGGTTTCCTGTCTTGGAAATAACACTTTGATTATCACAATAAATAGGAATTTTAGAAAATGATAATCCATAGTCCATGAGCTGGTTCCTCATCCATAGTAGCTGAGCACAACAGCTTCCAGCTGCAATATATTCAGCTTCAGCAGTTGAAGTAGAAATGGATTTCTGATTCTTACTGAACCATGTGACTAATCTTCCTCCCAAAAACTGACAACTTCCAGAGGTACTCTTCCTGTCTATTTTGCATCCATCAAAGTCAGCATCTGAATATCCACATAATTCAAAATCAGCTTCCCTTGCATATCATAGACCAAGTGATGTAGTACCCTTGAGATACCTAAAGATTCTTTTAACTGCAATAAGATGTGGCTCCCTAGGATTTTCCTGAAATATTGCACACAAACAGGTGGCAAACATAATATTTGTCCTACTAGCCGTTAAGTACAGGAAAGAACTAATCTTACCTCTGTAGTTAGTGATATTGACTGCTGTACCTTCATGAGGATCAAGCTTTGTAGTAGTTGCCATAGGAGTAGTTGCAGGTGCACTTTCTTGCATATTAAACCTTTTCAACAAATTTTTTGTGTACTTGGGCTGGTTAATGTAGATGTCATCATCAATCTGTTTAATTTGTAGTCCCAAAAAATAGCTCATCTCTCCCATCATACTCATTTGATATCTTGATTGCATCAACTTTGAGAACTTATCACACAATTTTTGATTAGTTGATCCAAAAATGATATCATCCACATAAATTTGAACCAACAGCAAATCATTACCTTTTTTTAGATAAAATAAAGTTTTATCTATTATACCTCTTTTGAATCCACTTTCAAGTAGAAACTCAGCAAAAGTCTCATACCATGCTCTAGGTGCTTGCTTTAGTCCAAAGAGTGCTTTGTCAAGTCTATAAATATAGTCAGGATATTTAGAATCCAAAAAACCTGGTGGCTATTCAACATAAACTTTTTCTTCAAGTTCTCCATTGAGAAATGCACTCTTGACATCCCTCTGAAAGACTTTGAATTTCTTGTGTGCAACATATGCCAAGAAAATTCTGATTGCTTCCAGCCTAGCAACAGGAGTAAATGTTTCATCATAATCAATACCTTCCTATTGGGAATATCCTTTAGCCACTAACCTTGCCTTGTTTCTGACAATGGTTCCATCAGATCAGTTTTATCTCTGAAGACCCACTTTATGCCCATAATTGACCTGTTCTTAGGTCTAGGCACCAGCTTCCATACTTCATTTCTTTCAAACTCATTCAACTCTTCTTGCATAGCTATGACCCAATCTGCATCCTTAAGTGCATCTTCTACTTTTTCTGGCTCTTCTTTTGAAAGTATATTGTGATACATACATTCATTTTGAGTTGCAATTCTTTTCTTTAGACCTTCATCAGGATTTTCAATGATCAGATTAGGGCTGTGATCTTTGGTCCATTTTCTGGCATGAGGAAATGTCCTTCTTGAGCTAGATCCCCCTGAATGATGTGCCTCATCAAATGAATTAGAGGCCCCCCTGAATCAGTGTTGTCATCTCCTAATTAAGTATTAGGACTTGAGTCATATTCACCTGATATTGAATCAACATTAGATTCTGAATGACCAGATTGAGAAGAAACTTGAGTTGATTCTTCAGTGTTGGTACTATCAATTGCTCCCCCTTAATATGTGCAAGTTCATTTGTACATTGATCATCTTTAGGATCTGAAGGAGTATCAGGATTTAGATCATCAATAGTTGATAATCCATTAGAGTCTGATGCAGATTCCAACAGTGCATTTTCATTTGCAAAAATTAAATTTTCATGAGAGTCTTCTTCAAGGCCAGGAATCTTCTTATCATCAAAAGACACATTGATAGAGATAACCACAGTATTTGTTCTCAGATTGAAAACTTTGTATGCTCTTGATGGTGAATAACCAACAAATATTCCTTCATCAGCTTTTGATTCAAATTTTCCTAGTCGATCAGTCTGAGTTCTCAGAACAAAGTACTTACATCAAAATACTTGGAGATGTTTGAGACTTGGCTTCTTTTCTTTCAGCATCTGATAAGGAGTACCACCATGTCTGTTTATCAGAGTGATATTTTGAGTGTAACAAGCTGTGTTTACTACTTCATCTCAGAAGTAAGTGGGTAAATTTGGCTTCTTCTAGCAGAGTCCTGCCAACTTCAATCAAGGTTCTATTCTTCCTCTCAACAACACCATTTTGTTGAGGTGTACCAGGAGCTGAGAATTGTTGTTGTATATCTTTGTACTTGCAAACTTTCTCCATCTTTGAGTTCTTGAACTCAGTGCCATTATCACTTCTTAGTATCTTCACTTTGAAATTGGTTCCATTTTCAATTTGCTTCACATGATCCAGAATAATTTCTGGAGTTTCATCCTTCCTGTGTATAAAATAAACCCATGCATATCTAGTAAAATCATCAACAATTACAAGTGTGTACCTTTTCTTGTTGATAGACATTATGTTCACTGGTCCAAAGAGATCTAAGTGTAGCATATGATATTGTTCAGTGATAGAAAATTTTGTTTTACTTTTGAAGAATACTCTTCTTTATTTAGACTTTTGGCAAGCATCACAAAGACCATCAGATGAGTATAGCATATTTGGTAATCCTCTTACTAGCTCCTTCTTGGCAAGTTCATTGATAGAATTGAAGTTGAGATGTGAGATCTTCTTGTGCCAACTCCAGCTTTAATCTACTGATGCCTTAGAGATAAGGCAAGTAGCTTCCTCCTCAAGACTTTCATGTAGCCTTGCTTCATATATGTTTCCATGTCTGTATCCTTTCAAGACAACTTTCTTTGTCTTGATGTGGAGAACTTCACAGTGAGAGTCATAGAATACCACATGATAACCTTTGTTAGTAGGTTGTGCTTCAGTCCTTCCACCAAAGCTACATTTTCTATTACCACCTTTCCAATCACTAAGTTGCCATATTCCAGACTGTGTCATATATTTCCATCCCGATAAGATACTGTTGGGTTTCGATCACATAAACGTAACGGAAACAGTAATTAAAAACGTATAAATCAAAAATTTTGAAACCCACCGCATGATCCATGCGAAAAACATATATTTAATTCGTAGATCAGATTGTTTACCTTAAGAAGCTTTACCAATTGGTTGACTAATGGAGATCCAAAGCTTGTTCAATCACCACGCATCCCGCTCTCGCGATCTACGCTCTATCGGTATCCACACGAATGTTTGAACCTAAGGATTGAATGTGTACTAGCACAAGCTCGTTTCTTCATGCTCTCTCCATCTTCTCCCTTGGTGGCTAGGGTTTTAGTAAAGTCTTTTTTTTCACAAAATCAGCCACACAAGAGATATTATATAGAGAGTAGAAAAACGAATTATAACTCTTAACTAATTAGGAGTTATTATTAATTCGAAATTCCTATATGTATTATAATTAAGTCTCACTTAATTATTTAACAAATAAATTTTATAATTAATATTAGTAAATTCAAATAAAAATATTTATCTAATTAATTAAGTCATACTTAATTAATATTATAAATAATTTGAATTACTTTAATATAATTTAAATCCAATTTAAATTAAATAATCCTTCAAGCATTCTTAGTGTGTGACCCTATAGGTTATTATTACGTTGGCAATGAATTTTAAATCTAATTTAAAATCGTAAACAATGAGCGGCATCTAGTAATACATCATTGCTACTCAAGTAATAATAATTGAATCGGTGATCGATTAAACCTTTTGTGAATAATGTACAATGTAATATAATCCCTTAAACCAAATATTATAGATTAAAATAGAGGCATGTAATGTATCATCCTCATCATAGTTTAATCCAAGTTTTCTTGATCAATGAGTAGACTATCATATCAAATCAACATTTGAGCGTGACCACGCATTTCATAGTCTAGCTCACACAAGAGGCCAATAATATCACTCCTAAAATAGGAGGGTTAAATCCCATCTAAATCATTCATATTTCTCATACGATTCAAAATATACCCAATGTCCACTTTTATCATTACCCGGTCAAGGATAACTTTTAATGGAATCAATGTATATTAATTCTCGTATAGAAATATAATGACTTCAGGTCTAAGGACCATTACATTATTATCACTGTGAGAATTACTTATGACACAAAAAATATGTAGAATCTCACATTGGGTCTGTCCAGCACCATGTACATATACATCTGCTTGTGTTTTTGACTTTAGTATCACTATACCTATGATGAATGAGATGTGATCATCAATCAACAAACACACCGGTCTTAATGCATTATTATTGTTCCTTAATAATAATACTCGACTAGGGACCTTTAGGAATATTGATACTTTTCTCATAATATCATTTCTAAGTCATGTACTTAGAGATATAGAATTGCATATCATATTCCAAGGACATTTATTAATCTAACATTTATATCGCAGTAAATTAAGAATTAATAAATTATAAAGAGAATAATCGATAGAACATAAACATTAATAATCCCAATGTCTTAAACTAAAACATCATAGTGTTGTCTCTAGGGCACAAACACTAACAATCTCCCACTTGCACTAGAGTCAATCACCCATGTATCTAATACTCATGGAACTAGTATGACCATCGTACTTCTGCTGCGACAACGCCTTAGTTAGTGGGTCTGCAACACTATCATTACTATGCACTTTACATTTATATCTCCTTAATCATTAATCTCATTAATAAGGCGATATTGCCTAAGGACATGCCTAAACAGTCTCCATGGCTGTTTCAAAAAAAATATCAATATATTCGGCTTCCATAGAATCATCAATGTTCTTGCTGTGAACTATTTAAGCTAACATCAATTATATTTAGACAAAAGAAAAAACAGACATAAACTCGTAATCATCCTTGTCTGTCCAAAAATTAGGTCCATAAACTAGTATCAGTGTAACCCTTTACCACCAGTTCCCTATCTTCTCCATACATCAAAAATAAATCTTTAGTCCTCTTTCAGTACTTAAGAATATTCTTGAAAACTATCAAGTGACCCTCACCTGAATTAGACTGGTATATGATCGTCATGCTTAAAGCATACGAAACATCAGGATAAATACATATCATTGTTGACAATATAGATCCAATTACCGACGCATCTGGAACTTTCTCAAACTGCCCTTATCATCTAATGATTTAGGGGCAATTATCTTTTGAGATCACTATCCCATAAGACATCGAAACATATCCTTTCTTTGTCTCTTGCATCATAAAATGATGTAATACTTTATCAATGTATGTACTCTGACTAGGTCGATTAATCTTTTCAATCCATCTCTATAGATCTTGATCCCTAATATATAGGTAGCATCGCCTAAGTCTTTCACCGAGAAACTATTTCTCAACCAAGTCTTAACAGCCTGTAGAGAAGGTATGACATTCCTTATTTGTTATATGTCATCTACATATAATACTAGGAATGTCACATGGCTCCCACTAACCTTCTTGCAAACACATGGTTCATCTTCATTTTAAATAAAGCCAAACTCTTTGACCGTTTCATTTAAATGAATATTCATTCTCCTTGAGGCTTGCTTCAATCTATAAATAGATAGAAGCAACTTACAAACTATCTTGGCAAACTTTGGATCGACAAAACCCTCATGCTGTATCATATATACATCATCTTCAAGGCTCCCATATAAGAAAGCAGTTTTGACATCCATTTTCCAAATCTCATACTCAAAGTAAGCAACTATTGCTAACAAAATCCTGATGGACTTGACCATAGTAACCGGTGAAAAGTCTCATCATAGTCTATACCATGAATTTGTTTGAAACTTTTTGCCACTAGTCGCGTCTTATAGGTCTGTACTTTACCATCCATGTCAGTTTTCTTCTTGAAAACCCACTTGCACCCTATAGGTTTTACCCCTTCGAGTGGATCAACTAAAGTTAATACTTTATTTTGATACATGGATTCCATCTACGATTTCATGGCCTCTAGCCATCTCTCGGAGTCTAAACTGTTCATAGCATCTTGGTAGGTGAGAAGCTTATCATTATCCGTAAGCATCACATCACCATCTTGAGTCAAAAGAAATTCATAATTTCTCCCGGGCTCATGGTGAATCCTACTAGATCTACGAATAACCTGTGTTTCTTGGACAAGATTACTTTCAATATTTTGTTGTACATCCTGATCTTATTCCAACGCCGGTTTAATGTTATCATGTGGTTCTCGATCTTCATCGAGATGTATTATCCTCCCACTGATTTTCTTAGAAAGTAGTTCTCCCTCAAGAAATACAGCGACCCGAGCAACAAACACTTTGTTCCCGGAAGGATTATAAAAACTATACCCTAGTCTCACTTGCGTATCCCACAAAATAGTATCTATCTAATTTTGGTCCAAGCTTGTCAGAGGCTAAACGTTTTACAAACGCTTCACGTCCCCAAATTTTCATAAATGACATGCTTTGACATTTATCACTCTATATCTCATACAGAGTATTTTGAACCGTTTTAGTCGGAACTTGGTTAAGTGTATATGCAGCCGTTTCTAGAGCATAACCCTAGAAACTGAATGGAAGATCCGCTTGACTCATCATCGATCGCACTATGTCCAACAAGGTACAATTTCTCCTCTCATAATCTCTATTCCTTTGAGGTGTTCCAGAAGGAGTAAGTTATGATACACTATCACACTCCTTCAAGAAACTCCTAAAATTGTGGCTTAAGTATTCTCCTCCACGATCTGATCATAGAACTTTTATGCTTTCCTCTATTTGCTTTTCTACTTCAGCCTTATATTCTTTGAACATTTCACAAAAATCAGATTTATTCTTCATAATAAACACATATCAATATCTACTGAAATTATCAGTAAATGTTATGAAGTAGTATAAGCCACCCCTTGCCATCATACGCATTCGACCACATACGTCATTATGTATAAGTCATAATCGTTCGATGGCCCTTTCACCTGATCAGGTAAAAGAAGCTTTAGTCATTTTACCAATGAGACAAAGTTCGCATCTTCCGTATGATTCAAAATCAAACTAATCCAAGTATTCATATATATGTAACTCAGAAATGCGTTTCTCAATAATATGGCTTAATGACAATGCTAGAGGTAATGTTTGATTTGAGTCAACTTAGAACATATAAATTGTTAATTAATTGTGCAACATTATAAGTCTTATCATGTAAATAGAATAAACAACTATTGTTTATTTAATTAAAATGAAAACCTTTCTTGTACTGACAAGAAATTGACTTAATGTATCCGTTAAAGGCAGACACGTAATAACAATTTATCAAGTTCTCAATCTCGCCTAATGGGCAACATTAGGTATCGAGTTCCTTCAACTAGAGCAATAACTTTTGCTCCAATTCTAACCCTATACATGAAGTTTGACCATTGCTAGTCTTCTTCTTTAGATCTTCCAAATAAGCTCGACAATTTAACTTCCATTTATCCAGTTATTTCCACAGAAATGACAATCATCTCCTTTAGCAACACCACTATTAGTCTTCAAAAGCCCTTTGGGATTGGACTTTGGTTTGGCACTGAATAAGATCAAATCTTCACCTTGTCTGTCCACTTTCCTTTCCCATTTGCATTCCATGTGTACATCATCAATATGGACGTAATTCATGCCTTTACCGTGTTATTTTCAGCAGTTCTAAACATGCTTAACAACTCAGTGAGTGTTCTGTCTATCTCATCCCTTTTGTTCTTAATAAACTGATAATAGATATTGTTCAAAGATCGTTTGATCAAATCAAGCTGAGTCTCTAGACCATTCTTGAAACCCAAATATCAAGGTACATATGCCTATCACCTTTTGAACATGTGGTCCAACCGGATATGATTCTCCCATTACTACAAAAGTATGGTGCCTTATTATTGTCAAATCTTTCTGACGAGCCTATCCTTCAAACATCTTTTGAAGGTGCTCAATCATATCATAAGCATCATTATGCTCTTGTGGCTTCTAAAGCTCAACACTCATAATTACAAGCATGAGACATGAAACATTAGTTGCATAATTAATTTGCTTCTGGTAAGCATTTTGTGCTGCACATGTTTCATTCTCAGCTAGAAGAAATAAGAGAGGGGTTTGAGTGACATCCTTGAACCCGAGGACAATCCTCAAGTTCCCATGGAAATCGAGGAAATTATTTCATGTCAGCTTGTCCTTCTCAAGGACTATTACATAGAGAAGTTATTTGTGTTATTTGTCATTTGATATCTACAATATTAAAGTGCATAAAATGACTTAGTCTACAGATGATCATTAAATTATGTTCAAGTGATTATTCATATATATATATATATTCACAATATATATCTCCCACTATTTTTATCAAATCAATAGCCCTAACGATTAATTCGGAAAAAATATCTTCTATATCCTTTCTAGTGAGCCAAGATCCATATTTTACCACGCGTTAGGTCAGTTTTGGCTTTTCTCCTAAAACATGATTATTTAGGTAGACAACATTTGTCAATTATATCAACTATATAACTCTTGGATAGCTTGGTGGAACAACATTTGTCATATTTATCTAATAAATCTCGCCAAACTCTATGCCTCTAAGTTCACAATCCTATTGTGATAACTTAGTTAAGTCAAACCCAATAGTCAAAAAGTATCAATATACTTCAACACATCTCCCATAATAGATAGCAATACTTCGCTTTGGCGAACCCACTCCTGGTCGATCTAGGTGTTAACGTATTGGACTCATTGGAAGGCATCTGATCAACTTAATATTAACTTTAGGGTTTTGTTAATTTTAGAATGATCATGATCCCATCATTAAGAGATTCCCAATTTTTCCTTGAATAAAATACTTCAAATCAATATTCGTCAATGGTTTGATTTCCAGGTAGTGAGGGAGTCACAACGGTCTCGCTTAAAACCCACAACCTTACAAGTTCAATGAACTCGCTTTTGACAAAATCGCCCCATATCAGATGCAAAGAAATTTTTTTACTTTAATCCGTGTTTCATAAATACGAGAATCTCATAATCGTTTGTTCATTTTAAAATCTTGAATTGTTACAGATTTTATCTTGTTTAGCAAGCATGGCATGGGTGTCGTATCTAATACATACATCCTTAATCTAATTAAGCATGCATCTTTATAAACTACTCTACACATACATTCATCATATGCGCACATATATGTAAAGTGCAATAAATAAACGTGGTTGGTTATGGCTTCATCCTATGTGATCTTTATCAAGCTAATGACAAAGATCTAGGTCAATCTAAGGTGGAAAATAAATACAGGCTAACTATTACATGTTTTCTTTCTTGTATTGCTTCCTTAGATGGCCTCCGTGTGGGATTACCCTTGATCTTCAAATCTTCATGTCTTCATGTACATTACAAGAATAAAATATGAAAACTAATCTAATAAACTTACAAGAAGAACTCGAGTTATATTCGAGATTTAATAATTACAAGATTAAACGACATGCAAGCCGTATTTGAAAAACCAAAACCATTAACCTAAGGTCATACGCCATAACCATCCACCATGCTTAATTAACACAAAATAACATGTTAAAACATATAATCTGATCTTAACATATCATACCCATCATGATCTAATTATAAAAACCAAATATTGAAAAAATTAGAAAATTCAAAATTAAATTTTGTAATATTAAATCGCAGATTATGGGGCCTAAATAACGTCAAACGCCTTACAGATCAGTCGTTGATAGCTTTTGCTATCAGTTACGTTCAGACGCTCGATTCCATATGAAATATCATATTCGTTTGCCAAAATCGGACACCAGACACAGATTTCAGCAAATCTGCTGCATCCGATTAAGAATCGTATCAAATACGATTCTTACAATAAGAACAAACACATCACATGTATATATTAGTATATATACATATTATATAATCATAATATGATTATACAACTCTTATGAATATCATATATTCAAAACATATATACATACGCATATATAAATATAACAACATATAAAACATACAAAATTGCATACTTAACAGTCATGGAAAATTGTATACATGTTATCATCATAAAACCAGCAAGCACATAAACGAATTAAACACTTTTCGCAAGTAGCTCTGATGCCATTGTTGGGTTTCGAGCACATAGACTCTTAACTAATTAGGAGTTATTATTAATTCGAAATTCCTATTTGTATTATAATTAAGTCTCGCTTAATTATTTAACAAATAAATTTCATATTTAATATTAGTAAATTCGAATATCAATATTTATCTAATTAATTATGTCATACTTAATTAATATTATAAACAATTCAAATTACTTTAATATAATTTAAATCCAATTTAAATTAAATAATCCTTCAAGCATTCTTAGTGTGTGACCCTATAAGTTATTATTATAATGGCAACAAATTTAAAATCTAATTTAAAATCGTAAACAATGAGCAGCATCTAGTAATACATCATTGCTACCCAAGTAATAATAATTGAATCAATGATCGATTAAACCTTTTGTGAATAATGTACAATGTAATATAATCACTTTAACCAAATATTATAGATTAAACTAGAGGCATGTAATGTGTCATCCTCATCATAGTTTAATCCAAGTTTCCTTGATCAATGAGTAGACTATCATATCAAATCAACATTTGAACGTGGCCACGCATTTCATAGTCTAGCTCACACAAGAGGCCAATAATATCACTCCTAAAATAGGAGGGTTAAATCCCATCTAGATCATTCATATTTCTCATACGATTCATAATATACCCAATGTCCACTTTTATCATTCCCTGGTCAAGGATAACTTTTAATGGAATCAATGTATATTAATTCTTATATAGAAATATAATGACTTCAGGTCTAAGGACCATTAATTCAATATCACTGTGAGAATTACTTATGACACAACAAACATGTAGAATCTCATATTGGGTCTGTCCAACACCATGTACATATACATCTGCCTGTGTTTTTGACTTTAGTATCACTATACCTATGATCAATGAGATGTGATCATCAGTCAACAAACACACCAGTCTTAATGCATTATTATTGTCCCTTAATAATAATACTCGACTAGGGACCTTTAGGAATATTGATACTTTTCTCATAATCTCATTTCTAAGTCACGTACTTAGAGATATAAAATTGCATATTATATTCCAAGGACATTTATTAATCTAACATTTATATCACAGTAAATTAAGACTTAATAAATTATAAAGAGAATAATCAATAGAACATAAACATTAATAATCCTAATGTTTTAAACTAAAATATCATATTGTTGTCTCTAGGGCACAAACACTAACAGATACATCTGGGCCAACCTTCCTCTTAAATTATGACAGCAGGGATTTATTTCCAGTAATATGTCTTGAACATCTACTATCCAAGACAAGAATATTTTTCCTGTTACCATGTAATCAGAAAGATGATTAATTAGAAGGATTTTTAAGGACCCACACTTGTTGGGACCTTGTTTTGTACAACTTAAGTTTCTGTGATTCAGAGTCATTTCTGATAGTTTTTCCTTTAAAAGAATTTGTCTTATCAGAAGTAGATTTAGAGAACTGTTAGGTCATACACACTGTAGAAGGGGGTTGAATACATTGTATAGTACAATCAAATCGAATTAAGAAAACAAGTATGAAATAGAGAATAATCTTATTAATAAAATAGTATTACAATGAAACCGTTCTCTCTCAGTGATGAATAAATATCACGAGAGCTGCTAGGGTTACAATGAATAATATTCTCGATTAAGATAACACACATAGTGTAAACCCTATGCTGTGTTTATATAGGCACACAATTACAAGATAATCTTCTAATTGATATCGAATATAAGTCTGCATCCTAAAATATATCAATTAGTTATCTTTTCCTCCAAGTCTTCTATTCTTCATAGAATTCTTCTCCATGCATATCTCTTCTTGTTTTAGTCTTGATCTTCTTTCCTTTCAATCAGCCGCCTTTCTTATCTAAATGTCTTCTTAAGTCCTGATATTATCTTCTGATAAATATCTTCTGATATCTTAAGTTCTGATAACTTAAGTTCTAATATCTTAAGTTCTAACTTCAGTATAAGTACTGATTTCCAGTTAAGTCCTGATTTGTCCTGTTAGTCAAGATCTGAAAACTAAACACAAATCACTATTAGACATGACATCACAAATATATCTAACAATCTCCCCCAACTTGTAAATTAGCATAATATACAAGTTCAATAGATATTTGATGATGTCAAAAACATTAAGTACAAATGCATATAAGAATTTGACTAGATAACTACAACTCACAGTCCTTGTAGCTTTTACCATCCTTAAAGTCTGATATCAGCTTAAGCCTGTATATCCTTCAGAATTTAACAGTTGTAGTCCTTGACTTGGCTTCAGTGTGTGATCTCTCGAATATCAGGAGTTGTTCTGAGATAGTTCTTCGAAAGAGTTCTCTCAACATATTCAAGTTCATTCTGCATCCTCCTTTTTGTATCTTTAAGTTTAACTGTATCTTCTCCTGTCTGAAAGATAGCAGCCCTGAGATCATTAATCTTTGCTTTCCTTATTTCCTGATCCAGTCTGATCAGATAAGCTTTGTCAGACTCCAGATTAAATTCCAGTCCCTTAATACCCAAAAATGTAGTGATCTTGGCGGTATTAGGCTTCATCTCAACTAGTTCACCATTGTGAGCTCTATACTTAGGATAGTATGGCCTGTCAGATTTTATAGAATAAAGTTTCTTTTGCCTTTGAATATTAGATTTTAAGTAACTGGCAGCACTATCTGTTGATCTGTTCTTCACTTGAAGTAGAAATAACACATGTTGTAATTCTTCAAAGTACTTCAAATGAATAACATCCTTTCTTATTTCGAATACCCTCCCATCTGTCTAGCATGATATCTTCTTTTAATACAGAGTGGTAGACCATTTGTACAGACTCCAATTGATTCAATCTTTCCGGAGTTGTCCCTACTCCTGGTTCAGAAAAAGATGTAGGATCTAATGTAGAATTGTTTACTCTTCTCTCATCAGCATTACCCAGTCCTGTTTTATCTCTAGCTTCCTTCCCTTGAAGCAATCTACCCTTAAAAACATTTGTTGAAGTCTTCATTGGTTGAGCAGATTGTTGAGCTTTAGTAAACCCATGTAGTAGAATTTTTGAAGGTTTAACATGAGTAATGTCAGAGGTTTCCTTTCTTTTATCTTCTGATATCAAGACAACTTGAGCTCTGTCAGAGGTTGCTTTCTTCATTTTCATATCAGAACTTACTATATCTTGACTCTGAACAACTTGAGCCATGTCAGAGGTTGATTGAGAAATCTTCTTTTTCTTCAGAGTAAGACTAGTATCTTCTTCATTAATTATTTCTTTATCCATGGTTGGCAGATAGATTTTTACAGAATCATCAACTTTAGCTTTGCCCTTGAACCTTGGATCTACCTCTACTTGTGATATGGCTTTGGATTCAAATTTGGTTACCTCAGAGTTTGTCTTCTCTTTAATCACAATGCCCTTAGGCTTTGGAGGTTTCTTTGCAGTAATAAAAGCTTTAGACTTGGATTTGACATTTTCTGTTTTAAGTCCGGCTTCTTCCTTCAGACTTTCAAAGTCCATTCC
The DNA here is from genome assembly GCF_009905375.1 of Apium graveolens. Classification (NCBI taxonomy): domain Eukaryota; kingdom Viridiplantae; phylum Streptophyta; class Magnoliopsida; order Apiales; family Apiaceae; genus Apium; species Apium graveolens. Next base: position 135,571,718 of record NC_133655.1, on the reverse strand, counting down.
TGGATTGTCTTTGAGAAATAGTCTTTTTAATTTTCTTCATCCAGCTTTTGTATCTTGGGGTCTTGATAGTAGACTGTTGTTTCCTTCCCCTTGAGCTTCAGTGTCTGCATAAACTTCTGTGATTCTTGACTTTCACCCTGTATCAGAACATCAGGCTTAGTCAGGACTTGTTTATCAGAACTTATTCTTTTATCAGCATCAGAGCTTGATCTCTGTGAAGAAGTTCCTGCTTTCCTAGATGAAGTGCTTTTGCCTTGACCATGACCTCTACCCTTTTCAGAGTTTCCCTGGTCATCATTTCCATCATCCTTTTTCTTCAGTGCTAAATCAGTAGAGCATTTAGAATTAACCACCTTCTCCCCCTTTTTGGCATCATCAGGTAGTAGAAGAGAGAGAAGTAGTTCCACTGAAGATTGGATTTCATTTAGTTGAACTTGTTGAGAAGCTTGATTCTTTAGTACTTCAACAATCCGAGCTTGCTGTTTCTCCTGAGCTTTCTCAATAGCCTCAACTCTATTAAAGGTAGGCTTGAAAAACCTTGTCTTGTCCAATTTGACATTCATGTCTTGCAGAATCAGTGTTTCTTGAATTTTGTTCACCTTGGCTTGAGTTATTGAGTGTTGACCTTGAAAGTTCCTGGTACTCAATACAGTAACTCTGAGCTGTGCTTTGAAGTCATCATTCACCAGCATCTCATCAGCTTTAGCCAGGTGCTCAACAAGAATATTTGTAATAGGAACAAAATCAACTTTGTTCCACTCCTTGATCCATTCCCTTCCTCTTGGAGTTTCACTTCAAGGTACTGGTGCAACCTCTCTAAAAAAATTCTTGATTAAATCAGCTTTACCTGGAACTTGTTGAGGTGCATATCCTGAAGGACCAGCTGCATCAGCATATAGATTTGTAGCAGCTTCACCAGTAGTGTCAACATTTGCAGCATCAGAACTTACAGAGTCTGCAGAATCAGCATCCTCTGATAAAATGATAGTATGTGAGGCTATAGAGGTTTCAAAATCATCCTCTAAGTGCTGATATGGCAGTAAATTCTGATCAACATCCAAATTCTGATGTTCACCTAATATCTGATCTTCATCATCTAGATTCAGAAGAGGTGTTATCGGAATATCTGCATTGAAATCAGCATCTAAAATTGGTGTTGTTGGTGGAGTATGTTGAGGAATGGTTGGAGCTTCCAAGTACAGAACTTCAGGCACATTCAAGTTGTGAATATCTATTTCAGCACTTGTACCTGGATTATCAGCATGTACTTGATCAATGATAGGAGACACAGGAGGTGTAGGCATTGGTGATGTAGCAGTCTCTGGCTCTTGAATTGGAGATTGTGGAGGTGTAGATTCAGTGGCTTCAGTAAATTCTGGTTGTGTAGATGGAAAGGATTCAATCATAATTGGCTCCTTTGGGATCAGAGATTCCTGATCCCCTTCCTTAACTGTTGCTTCCACATCCTCTAAATCTAACTCAACTATGTCCCTGTTAGCTCTTTGTTTCTTCAATCTCTTCAAGGGTGGAGAGACTTTGGGAGCTTTATCATCAGAATTTATCTTTTTAAGCCTTTTGAGGGGCCTAGAACTCCCAGTTTCCTTTGTTTTCTGAGGAGACACTTCCTCAGCTGCTTCAGCAATAGGTTCTGATGTTTGAACCTGTGCCTCATCTTCTGATTCATCTCTCGGAATCATCCTCCTTCTTTTCTGCTGTGACTGAGGTACTATCTTAGTCCTCTTTTCTATAGAAGAAGAAGGCTTCATTGTAGGTGCTGATAGTTGATTGGTATGTGTTGATGTTTGTGGTTGCTGTGTTTGGGTGGTGGTTGGTTCTGATGGCTGTTGTGTGTTAGTAGGTTGGACATCTGGATATAGCAATGAATAGGTTTCATAATCAGCATTTGCAAGAGCTTGCTTTACTGATAAAGGAATTCTAAGGTGTCTCAAAACTCCCTTCTTGTTGTTAGCAGTTAAAAGATCAGTAAAAGCCCTCTTAGCTAACCTAAAAGGTTCTATGAGTTCACTTGCTAGTTGTGGTTCATCTGATGTACAGTAACTGTAGATTAACTGACAGAATCTAGCAAAGTAGAATACATTCCTGTCCTCTTTCATTCTATCTCCTATAAAATATAACACAGTCTTTGCATAATCAAAATGAGACTGGTTTAAGTGTGCATACCCAATGTGTTGTGTCAGAATAGGAATGGCATCAAAATTTGAGCACTTGTTGGCAAACGTCTTCATGATGCAATCGAAGAAGAAGCTCCATTCCTTTCGAATATATGGGCGTTTGAGTTGACCCAACTTAGCCAAACTCTGTTCATATCCAAGAATTGCCATCATTTGTTGTAGCAATGGCTCCTCAACAGCAGAACTAAATTGACAGTTTTCAGGTAGGTGTAAAGCTTTTCGAACTGTTGCTGGAGTAACAACATACTCAACCTCCTATGCTGTAAACACGATACTTAGAGTCCCATTCTTACCACCATCATCATAAAGTCATGTTCGCCAGAACGTCAGAACTTGAGATCCAGATAAATAGGATGGTTGCGTCAAAGCGAACCCAATTTCACTATGAGATAAGTAATCCTGAATAAAATAAAGTTCCGAAGGAGCTTCACTCTTAGTGAGAATGGCAGCATAGTTGTTGGGGACGGACTTTGCTCCATTAAAGATTATATCCTTGGGTGCCATTGAAAAAGAAGTGAGAATTTGAAGTGCCTGAAAGGTGTTTGATAAAATGTTTGTATAGAAAATCGTCAGAGAGAGATTAAGATAAAAGAGAGAGAGAGAGAGAGAGAATAAAAAGAAATGTAAATAAAAGATTTCAAAATCTTTTATCTCTTTTACTTATACACTCCACTTGACAGCAGTTATTGAGAAGTGGAACATACGTTACACCTGACAGCCATGCAGTAGTTAAGAAAAAAGTTAATGGGCACGGGAAATAAGTAATGATTACTATGCACATGCAGTTTTTCAAAAAAAAAATTGTTCCCACTAAACAAATGATTATTACTGTCTTTATCTCACTTAAACCAATATTCTGCTAAAATATAACCGTTGAAGTAGTGACCAAAAATAAATCAAAGAAATAAATACTCCCGCGTAAGCATCAGAACTTGATTATTATCAGAATTTAAAGGTCATCAGAATATGGCTCCTTTACTCAAAAAGTGAATGTTTATTTCTGTAATTCTTCACACAAATACTGATATGGTTTCCCTAGAACTTAACTATAACACCCTCCAAATCCGGGGTATAGATTTGGGGCATTATTAACAACAATTACCAACTAAACCTGCACAAGCAGAATATAAATATAATAATTACCCCGAACTATCACTACTCAGGATCTTTTAAGGTCTGAGTTGAAAACAAGAACCACATACTACACTTTATTACAAACCCAATTAAATAAAATCTGTCTCAAGAACTCTCTTTGTTATAAAACTTTATTCTATCTACACTCTCACTACACAAGTTTTATTCAAACTACATAATACTTTTATTTAACCTAACATTACTACTTATTCTGCTACACCTGATCTGGCAATTCAAAGCTCTCTTCGGGAATAGGAAGGAACACTCTTGGTATAAGAGGGTCCCGCTGCTTGACTCGCTTCTTCACTATGTGGGTCCTGATGGGTTTCATTCTCTACCTTAACTATAAACAATAGGAGTAACAATAAAAAGGGATGAGCCAAAATTGCTCAACAAGCCTGCAACAATATATATAGTATAAAGAAAGAGAGATAAGTGAACCAATAAGCTGCTGGTTGGATCAACCATCTGAATCTGTATAGGATAGTAATTTGCCAATGCTGGAGAGTACCAAATGAACAAGACTGGAAACAAGAACCAATATATGCACTATAACCTGCTGATCAGTCAGAATATAGTGCGGATCTATACCCAACTGCATAGACCCAACCAATATAAGGAGTACTCAGGCAACTATGGCCTATTAAATAATGGTCTGGGTAAAACCCAGCCCGTATAGTAACCATCCAGTCCAAGGCTTAGCATCGGAACAATCGGAATGCTATTGATATATCCCAACACCAGGATATACCAGAGTATATGTAACAAGGGTAAAAAGGATTGAAATATGAACAGGGAATTCAATAAATTGGGTAAATGAAGAATTGAAATGAAATTGGAACAAGCAATAATAAATGGGTAACAGTATATATGAACAATGATTATCAAAGAGAATTGATACGATAGAAAAGAAATATAAATCACTATTCTGAATTTAGAATAGGGGAAAAACTTGCCTTGCGCGTACTTAACCTGGTTTAACTCACCGTCTTCTGACCCTAGCTTGCTCTGCCTTGCTAACACTGAACCAATCATGGAAAAATAGTCGTTTAGATAACTTACTATATACGTGTATCTTGAATTGATATCACGCAACCTTATCAGTCTACCCATGCGTTTCTATCTGACTCGCATATATACACATACATTTATACAGCACATATATTCACATAATCACGTAAAGCACATAGCATATAAAACACATAATACATTTTTTTAGAGTTAAAATTATTTTTTAGAATCAATTCTAGACTCATACCTGCATTACTAGTCTTATCTGATTTTATTATAATTTTTCAGGATTTATTCGGCTCAATTATACCCCTATTAGGAACTACGAACTATCAATTATCACCAAACCACTCTCTTTCGGAAGAAATCATAACTTACAACTATTTTTATTGGATTCGTCTCATTTTTCTGAGTCTAGAGGTCTTCGTTTCGCTCAAATCGGACTAACGGTTGAATTATTATGAATTAAACAAGATTTAATTAATTAATAATTAATTATAAATAATTAATTATAATTAAACAATCCTTAATTATACTTTTAAATAATTAATTAATAATTATTGTATTTTAAAAATAATTAATCCCTAATTATTAGGAATTATTACTATTTATTACAAATTATTATTATTTATTCGATCAGATCGATTATTTACAAATAATCAATCGATTCAATTAACCGATACGCTATTTATCGAATAACTACAAATTACTCGAATTATAAACTAACTTAATGATTAATCACTCGTATAACAACGAGCTACTCGCAATTCTCGCATAATTATTGAACTATTAGATTATTATTGAAACTCGTACGATTCGCTAAACAGATAATTACCGATAACTAATTATACGATACGAATAATTACCGCAATATTATTCGAATAACTAACGCTCGAATAATAATTCTAATTAGTGAATCACTATTCGCATTATTAACTAATTATTAGATTATTAATCACATTACTTAATTATTTCTAATCTTTATTCACTAATTAATTACCTAATTATTAATTAATTACCCAATTATTAATTAATTAGATAATTAATAAATAATTAGATAAATAATTAATTAATTAAATAAATAAATAAATTCGAATTTATAATTTAATAAAATAATTCAGAAATTATTAATACTATTTTTCAGAATTTAAAACTAATTTTTAATTAATTTTTAGAATTATTAAAACTGATTTTTTTAATTACTAAAATATAAATAAATAATTAATTAAATCAAAAACACAAAAACAGAAACAGATTTTGGGTTTTTAGGATTGAACCCGGGTCGAAACCGGGTTGCAAACCGGGTCGTCCCCAACCCAAACGGGTCGGGAAGAACAACCGGTCGGCTGCCCAGAACCCAACGCCGGCGGGCTGATTCCGGCGAACCAAACGCAGCCAAAACGCTCGATTCCAGTTCGTTTCTTCTGCGTTTCTAAAGCACAACAACACAGACACCCTCTCCTTCCTTCCTTCTTCTCCAGTCGTCGACGTCGTCCCCGGAAATGAAGAACAACGGCGGCATCGCCGTTTTTCCGACGAGCTCGAAACGGACACCAAATCGAGTGAAACCGGTGCCAAACGACTCCCTATTCGACGATCTACACGTTTCTAACAACAATAACATCAAACAATAACTAGAAATCAAAACCCGAATTCGAAATTAAAACCCGAAATAACAACTTTCAATTCGATCAATCAAACACGAAAAACAATTACATAATTGAAAACTAGAGATCATAAGCTTCAAAACGAGTACTCACACGACTGATTTGGACTCCGGAATCACGATGAAATTCGACCTTGATTCTCCTGCTCTGTTCTTCACAAACCCTAACCCTAATTCCCTTTTTCTTTTTATTTTTCTGATTTTTCTGTATAATTAACTGATTTAATTAATAATAATTCAGGTATTTATATTTATGAAAATAATACCCCTAAGTAAAATTAAGGGTCTAATTACACTCCTAATAAAAATATTTGGCCCCAATTTTTATAATTTTTGGGTATTAATATTGAATTTTTAAATATCCAATAAATACAAAATAAATGCTAAAAATTCCCAAAAATTGTGAATATTACAAAAATACAAAGAAAAATGATATATGATAATTTTATGATCATATAAAAATAAAAATGTAATTTTTTGTGGGGTTTTTGGTATCCGAAGGGTCCGGAAAAGTCGTTTTTTCGCGAAAAAGGTCAGTTTGTAAAACGTCTAGGGGTTCAGAATAGCGATATGGTATAAGGCATTTTTAATAAAATAGAGCCAATGATTTTGTTTGAAATATGGGCTTTTAAAACATAGTTTTGAGCTGTACAGGTTTTAATATAACATATATAACTGACGATAAAACGCTCAATAAATATCCAAAACACGTTGGTATCAAAACAACCAACACATAACACATAGCAGTTAGGGTTTAACGACTTAACATATTTAATCATATAATAATACACATAATTTATCATTCTTATAATATAATACAAGCGTAATTCCTCGGTCGTTACATTCTCCCCCCTTAATAGGATTCTGTCCTCAGAATCACACTATGCAAATAACTGAGGATACTTTTCTAACATTTCACTCTCAAGCTCCTAGGTTGATTCTTCAACCACTGGGTTTCTCCACAAGACTCTCACTAATGATACAAACTTATTTCTTAATACCTTCTCTTGCCGATCTAAAATCCTTATCGGCTGCTTTACATATGACAAATCTGCCTGAAGTTCTACTGGTTCATATTCTATTACATGCCTTGTATTAGGATTGTACTTCTTAAGCATAGATACATGAAATACGTTGTGAATGTACTGCATATGGGGTGGTAAAGCTAACTCGTACGCAACCTTCCCAATTTTCTTCAAAATCTCAAATGGTCCAACGTATCGTGGCTTCAATTTCCCTTTATTGCCAAATCTGGTCAATCCTTTCCATGGCGATATTTTGAGCAATACGTATTCTCCTTCTTGATAGTCCATATCCTTCCTTGCTTGGTCTGCATATTTGCTTTGCCTGTTTTGCGCTGCCTCGATTCATTTTCGAATAAGTTCAATCTTTTCTTTTGTCTGCCGAATTAATTCTGGACCCAAAATCTTGCGTTCTCCAACTTCATCCCAATGCAATGGTGATCTGCATTTCCTCCCATACAATGCTTCATACGGTGGCATTCCAATACTGGCGTGATAGCTGTTATTATAAGAAAATTCCACTAGGGGTAAATGTTCATCCCAACTGCCTTCAAAATCGATCGCACAAACTCGTAGCATGTCTTCAATCGTTTGAATTGTCCTTTCACTTTGACCGTCGGTTTGCGGATGATAGGCTGTACTCATGTTCAATTTCGTTCCTAGACATTCTTGGAATTGTCTCCAAAATCTTGAATTAAAACGAGGATCTCGATCCGATACAATCGATACTGGTACTCCATGACGCATCACAATTTCTTTAAGATATAAGTGCACTAACTTGTCCAGTAAAAATCTCTCGTTAATCGGAAGAAAATGTGCTGATTTTGTCAATCGATCAACAATAACCCAAATTGCATCGTGATTTGCTTTCGTTCTTGGAAGTCCCACTACGAAATCCATCGCCAGATGTTCCCATTTCCATTCTGGAATGTTTAACGGTTGTAATAACCCACTCGGACGTTGATGTTCTGCTTTAACTCGCTGGCATGTGTAGCATTTACTCACCCATTCTGCTATCTCCTTCTTTATATTCGGCCACCAAAAGTTCTCCTTCAAATCACGATACATTTTCGTGCTTCCTGGATGAATGGAATACTTCGAATTGTGCGCATCTCGCATAATCTCTTCTTTTAATTCTGCCACGTTAGGGATCCAGATTCTTGATGCAAAACGTAAAATTCCTTCATTATCTTTCTGAGTTGTAATCTCTTCTCCCTTTAAGTCATCGTCTTGACTCATCATTTCATCTTGACAACGACGAATCTTTTCTAGCAATCCTGGTTGAAAAGTCATAGCGTAGATAGTTCCTGCAGACTCATGGGGAATACGAATCTCGATTTCCAATTTGTCGAATTCCTTAACCAATTCTTCGCATGAAGTTAACCGATTCAATCTTTCTTTTCTACTTAACGCATCCGCTATAACATTTGCTTTTCCTGGATGATAACTGATTGTAACATCATAATCTTTAATCAATTCCAGCCATCGACGTTGTCGCATGTTCAGTTCCTTTTGCATGAAGATATACTTCAGACTTTTATGATCCGTGTAGATTTCGCATTTTTCACCGTACAGATAATGTCTCCAAAGCTTCAATGCAAATACGATTGCTACCAATTGCAGATCATGCATAGGATATTTCTGCTCATGAGGTTTAAGTTGTCTCGAAGCATAGGCAATGACGTTATCATGTTGCATCAATACACATCCTAGCCCGCGATACGAAGCGTCACTGTATATAACAAAATTTCCTTGCTCGTCTGGCAGTACTAATACTGGTGCGGTCACCAACCGATTCTTCAACTCTTGAAAACTTTCTTCACACTTACTATTCCATTCAAACTTTTCACTTTTTCGAGTTAACTTGGTCAGCGGTGTTGCTATCTTCGCAAAATCTTTAACAAATCTTCGATAATATCCCTCTAATTCTAAGAAACTTCGAACCTCTGTCGGCATCTTTGGTCTTTCCCAGTTCAACACAGCTTCAATCTTTACTGGATCAACTTGAATGCCTTCTCTAGTGATGATATGCCCTAGAAACTGCACTTCTTTCAACCAAAATTCACATTTTGAAAATTTTGCATAAAGCTGCTCCTTTCGTAATATCTCCAATGTCGTTCTTAAATGCGCTGCATGTTCTTCTTCTGTCTTGGAGTAGATCAAGATGTCATCAATAAATATAATGATAAACTTATGCAGATACTTCTTGAATACTCGATTCATCAAATCCAGAAATGCTGCAAGTGCATTCGTCAATCCAAAAGCCATCACAAGAAATTCATAGTGTCCGTACCTCGTTCTGAACGCTGTCTTAGGAATATCTTCAGCCTTGATCTTTAACTGATGATAGCCCGATCGTAAGTCGATTTTCGAAAACCATGTTGCTTCTTTTAGTTGATCAAATAAATCATCGATGCGAGGTAAATGATATTTATTCTTGATAATTAACTTGTTCAGCTCACGATAATCAATACACAGTCGCATACTACCATCCTTCTTTTTCACGAACAATACTGGCACGCCCCATGGGGATACACTTGGCCTTATGATTCCTTTGTCGAGAAGTTCTTGTAACTGCTTTGCTAATTCCCTCATTTCAACAGATGCCATTCGATATGGAGCTTTCAAAATTGGTTCAGTCCCTGGCGTCAAGTCAATAGTGAACTCGATTTCTCGATCTGGTGGAAGTCCTGGTAGTTCATCTGGAAAAACATCAAGAAACTCATAAACTACAGAAATATCTTCAATCTTCGGATTACCCTTATCAGCATCCCGTACATAGGCTAAATAAGCTTGACATCCTTGACGTAGCAATCTTCTCGTCTGCATTATTAATAGAAATTTCTGCTTTTGTTACTCACCTTTAAATATTACCGTTTCATTTTCTTCAGTTTGCAATTTCACTCTCTTATTCGCACAATCAATCTGAGCATTATTACTAGATAGCCAATCCATTCCTAGAATAACATCAAACTCCCCTAGCCTAAAAGGTATCCAATCAACTGAAAAATGACATCTCCCTATCTCAATATCACAACTCGGGCATACTCGATCTACTGCAACCTGGTCATCATTTGCTAATTTTATGACTAACACTTCATCTAACCACTGAACCTCACAATCTATCTTAGAGATAAAATCTTCAGAAATAAAAGATCTAGTAGCTCCTGAATCAATCAATACTAAAGCATTTACAGAATTTACAGGGAGTGTACCTGCAACCACATTCGGACTCTGTACCGCTTTCTTCATTGACATATTGAAAGTCCTTGCTCTAGGCTGATTTTGCTGTGGTAGTGGAGGTGGAGGTAATGCTAAAACTCTTGAAATACTAGCGGCCATTGCAATTCCTCTGCAGTCTCTGGCGATATGTCCTTTTCTCCCACATTGGAAACAAGTAACTTCTGCTTTTCCCGTTGGACATTCTCCAGAATAGTGTCCCCTTTGCTTGCACTTAAAACACGTAATATTTGGCTTGTTGCAAAACCCCGTATGCTTTTTACCACACGTTCTGCAATCAGGTATAGGCGGTCGAATAAGCCTTTGCTGAGTTGGGGCAGGAAGTCGATTACCCATCCTCTGGTTGTTTTATCCCGGTCTCCTAAAATTTACTTTTCCTCGAGCTTGAAATCCCGACCTTTTGTTGAAACGATTCTGAAAATTTCCTGGTCCTTTCTCTTTCTGAGCTGCTTCACTTTCACCTTCAATAATCATAGCCTTCTGAACAACAGCCGTATAAGTCGTTAGTTCAAACACAGCTACCCTGCTACGAATCCATGGTTTTAGTCCTTGCTGGAATCTCTTGAACCGCTTCTCATCCGTATCCACTTGTTCTGGAACAAACCTTGCCAATTCAGTGAACTTGGTCTCATAATCCGCCACTGATAAGTTGTTTTGCTTCAGCTCCAAGAATTTGATCTCCATCTGGTTCTTCATAAAACGAGGAAAATATTTCTCCAATAAAAGATCAGTGAATCTATCCCAGGTCACCACACCTTCTCCTTCCAAAGTTTTCTTAGATTCCCACCAGTAATTAGCTTCGCCTTTCAGAAAGTAGCTAGCAAAATCCGTCTTCTGTTCTTCCTCAACTTTCACCAACGAAAAAGCCTTTTCTATCTCTTTCAGCCAAGCTCTCGCTTTTGTAGGATCCGTGGAACCCATAAATTCCGGAGGTTTTACTGACTGAAATTGCTTGAAAGTGACTGTAGGTGCTGCTGGTGGTACTTGATGTCCTGGATGAGCGACTTGCTGTAACATCTGTTGCTGGAACTGCTGTTGTTGCTGCTGCATTTGTTGTTGCATCATCAACATCTGCTGTTGCATGAGATTAAACATCTGATCCATCTGGTTATTATTGTTTTGGCCCTCAGTGTTTCCATTTGATGAGTCGGGTTGTACTTTTCTTTTGGGTGCCATCTTTCTGGTAAATAAACAATGAGTCTTCTTTAATAACTGTATATTAAATATATATTAAAACAGTCGATTTGGGAAAGTAAAACAGCTTATTAAATAACTGAATAGATGAAACGGTATGATGTGATTTTTTTTTTATGTTCTAAAATCTTTTTCAAAACATAAAGGTACAACATGATCGTAAATAAAACAACATTTGTAATTATGCAATGGTAATGAAATAAATGTAATTGCTTAAATAAATAAAAATAAAATAAAGAAAATGTGCAAAAGATCATCTCATATATATATAGGTAGAACACCAGCTGCAGGTGTTAGTGCTTGATACAAAAACCTATGATATAACAGTCTTACTGCTACTACTATCAGTCAAAATCAGTAGCTATACTCATACAAACTAGTCATACAATACTATGTTGCCTCTATCTACAAAATGCACATAATACAACACTCATCGATCTGCTAGTCTCAAAATCCTGGTGGCACATGGCTCAACTCCTCCTGCAATGCCTCTAGCACTGCCTCGGTAAGTCCCAATGCTCTGCGATATGCTGTCTCCGCACTAAGATCCTGCTGTCTCAATTCCATAAGCTGCTCAGAACTAATCCGGTGAATCTGATGTAGCCTCTCTCTCAGTATATAATCTGGCCGTAATGTTCTGACAGGAACATCTGCCTGCGTCTCATACAATCCAAAAATCTCTCTGCACTGGTTCTACCATCTAATCCTCTCCTCCCTCTCAGCCTGAAAGCGCTGGTAAGTCACTGTATGATGCTCACGAAGATCAGTGCTGAAACCTCGAGAAGGTAAGGTGCATCTACCACGATCTCATCCATAAACTCTGGCTGAGGAAACTGATAAACTCCAGGAATAGGTGCATAAATGGCTAATGGGGCAGGGAATAAGACAGGCTGCTCCATAGGTGCATACACTGGCGGCTCTGCCTCTGGCTCCATCTGTGGCATCTCTGGAATCTCGACTGGTGGCATAGGAATCTGAGGCTCTAAATCCTCCCACTGCGAAAGATCAATCATGTCAGGAATATCGAACATCGGAAACTCTAAAGGTGGAAAATCTGGTATCTCTGGCTCAAAATATGGAAAATAATCTGCAAAACCTGGTACCTCTGGGGGAAGTGGTATCTCTGGTGCTGGTCCAGGTGGCAATGGTGGAGGTAGTGGCAATGGAGGTAAGATCTGCTCTGACACTGGGCTAATATCGGTGCATCCACTGGATCTGTCTCGGTTCTCTCCGTAGACGATGATAAAGAAGCCATCTAGTATACATAAAAATAATAACACAAAAACAATCAAATCACAATTCTAAAACTCATAACTTCTAATCACATAAATAGACAATCCTAACACTCTTACTTCTATCCTATCTCATTTTCCTATCTTATCTTAACCCTAACGTTCTTGTTTTCAAAGGTCAAACCTAAGCTCTGATGCCAACTATAACACCCTCCAAATCCGGGGTATAGATTTGGGGCATTATTAACAACAATTACCAACTAAACCTGCACAAGCGGAATATAAATATAATAATTACCCCGAACTATCACTACTCAGGATCTTTTAAGGTCTGAGTTGAAAACAAGAACCACATACTACACTTTATTACAAACCCAACTAAATAAAATCTGTCTCAAGAACTCTCTTTGTTACAAAACTTTATTCTATCTACACTCTCACTACACAACTTTTATTCAAACTACATAATACTTTTATTCAACCCAACATTACTACTTATTCTGCTACACCTGATCTGGCAATTCAAAGCTCTCTTCGGGAATAGAAAGGAACACTCTTGGTATAAGAGGGTCCCGCTGCTTGACTCGCTTCTTGACTATGCGGGTCCTGATGGGTTTCATTCTCTACCTTAACTGTAAAACAATAGGAGTAACAATAAAAAGGGATGAGCCAAAATTGCTCAACAAGCCTGCAACAATATATATAGTATAAAGAAAGAGAGATAAGTGAACCAATAAGCTGCTGGTTGGATCAACCATCTAAATCTGTATAGGATAGTAATTTGCCAATGCTGGCGAGTACCAAATGAACAAGACTGGAAACAAGAACCAACATATGCACTATAACCTGCTGATCAGTCAGAATATAGTGCGGATCTATACCCAACTGCATAGACCCAACCAACATAAGGAGTACTCAGGCAACTATGGCCTATTAAATAATGGTCTGGGTAAAACCCAACCCGTATAGTAACCATCCAGTCCAAGGCTTAACATCCGGAACAATCGGAATGCTATTGATATATCCCAACACCAGGATATACCAGAGTATACGTAACAAAGGTAAAAAGGATTGAAATATGAACAGGGAATTCAATAAATTGGGTAAATCAAGAATTGAAATGAAATTGGAACAAGCAATAATAAATGGGTAACAATGTATATGAACAATGATTATCAAAGAGAATTGATACGATAGAAAAGAAATATAAATCACTTTTCTGAATTTAGAATAGGGGAAAAACTTGCCTTGCGTGTACTTAACCTGGTTTAACTCACCGTCTTCTGACCCTAGCTTGCTCTGCCTTGCTAACACTGAACCAATCATGGAAAAATAGTCGTTTAGATAACTTACTATATACGTGTATCTTGAATTGATATCACGTAACCTTATCAGTCTACCCACGCATTTCTATCTGACTCGCATATATACACATACATTTATACAGCACATATATTCACATAATCACGTCAAGCACATAGCACATAAAACATATAATACATTTTTTTTAGACTTATAATTATTTTTTAGAATCAATTCTAGACTCATACCTGCATTACTAGTCTTATCTGATTTTATTATAATTTTTCAGGATTTATTCGGCTCAATTATACCCCTATTAGGAACTACGAACTATCAATTATCACCAAACCACTCTCTTTCGGAAGAAATTATAACTTACAACTATTTTTATTGGATTCGTCTCATTTTTCTGAGTCTAGAGGTCTTCGTTTCGCTCAAATCGGACTAACGGTTGAATTATTATGAATTAAACAAGATTTAATTAATTAATAATTAATTATAAATAATTAATTATAATTAAACAATCCTTAATTATATTTTTAAATAATTAATTAATAATTATTGTATTTTAAAAATAATTAATCCCTAATTATTAGGAATTATTACTATTTATTACAAATTATTATTATTTATTCGATCAGATCGATTATTTACAAATAATCAATCGATTTAATTAACCGATACGCTATTTATCGAATAACTACGAATTACTCGAATTATACACTAACTTAATGATTAATCACTCGTATAACTACGAGCTACTCGCAATTCTCGCATAATTATCGAACTATTAGATTATTATTGAAACTCGTACGATTCGCTAAACAGATAATTACCGATAACTAATTATACGATACGAATAATTACCGCAATATTATTCGAATAACTAACGCTCGAATAATAATTCTAATTAGTGAATCACTATTCGCATTATTAACTAATTATTAGATTATTAATCACATTACTTAATTATTTCTAATCTTTATTCACTAATTAATTACCTAATTATTAATTAATTACCCAATTATTAATTAATTAGATAATTAATAAATAATTAGATAAATAATTAAATAATTAATTAAATAAATAAATTCGAATTTATAATTTAATAAAATAATTCAGAAATTATTAATACTATTTTTCAGAATTTAAAACTAATTTTTAATTAATTTTTAGAATTATTAAAACTGATTTTTTTAATTACTAAAATATAAATAAATAATTAATTAAATCAAAAACAGAAAAACAGAAACAGATTTTGGGTTTTTAGGATTGAACCCGGGTCGAAACCGGGTTGCAAACCGGGTCGTCCCCAACCTAAACGGGTCGGGAAGAACAACCGGTTGGCTGCCTAGAACCCGACGCCGGCGGGCTGATTCCGGCGAACCAAACGCAGCCAAAACGCTCGATTCCAGTTCGTTTCTTCTGCGTTTCTGAAGCACAACAACACAGACACCCTCTCCTTCCTTCCTTCTTCTCCAGTCGTCGACGTCGTCCCCGGAAACGAAGAACAACGGCGGCATCGCCGTTTTTCCGACGAGCTCGAAACGGACACCAAATCGAGTGAAACCGGTGCCAAACGACTCCCTATTCGACGATCTACATGTTTCTAACAACAATAACATCAAACAATAACTAGAAATCAAAACCCGAATTCGAAATTAAAACCCGAAATAACAACTTTCAATTCGATCAATCAAACACGAAAAACAATTACATAATTGAAAACTAGAGATCATAAGCTTCAAAACGAGTACTCACACGAGTGATTTGGACTCCGGAATCACGATGAAATTCGACCTTGATTCTCCTGCTCTGTTCTTCACAAACCCTAACCCTAATTCCCTTTTTCTTTTTCTTTTTTCTGATTTTTCTGTATAATTAACTGATTTAATTAATAATAATTTAGGTATTTATATTTATGAAAATAATACCCCTAAGTAAAATTAAGGGTCTAATTACACTCCTAATAAAAATATTTGGGCCCAATTTTTATAATTTTTGGGTATTAATATTGAATTTTTAAATATCCAATAAATACAAAATAAATGCTAAAAATTCCCAAAAATTGTGAATATTACAAAAATACAAAGAAAAATGATATATGATAATTTCATGATCATATAAAATAAAAATGTAATTTTTTGTGGGGTTTTTGGTATCCGAAGGGTCCGGAAAAGTCATTTTTTGGCGAAAAAGGTCAGTTTGTAAAACGTCTAAAGGTTCAGAATAGCGATATGGTATAAGGCATTTTTAATAAAATAGAGCCAATGATTTTGTTTGAAATATGGGCTTTTAAAACATAGTTTTGAGCTGTACATGTTTTAATATAACATATACAACTGACGATAAAACGCTCAATAAATATCCAAAACACGTTGGTATCAAAACAGCCAACACATAACACATAGCAGTTAGGGTTTAACGACTTAACACATTTAATCACATAATAATACACATAATTTATCATTATTATAGTATAATATAAGCGTAATTCCTCGATCGTTACATTAATCATCAGAACTTCCATCAGAATTTATGCAACTGACACTTAAACTGTTCATCTAAAACAACATTGATCACCACAGTAATTTTCATCATTCATATGGAGTGTAAGTGTGTGCTTTAAGCTAAATATCAAACAAAGAGTAAAGTCTGATTCACTTTAGTACATCTTAGAAATAAGGCATAACTAAGAACTTTGCTTAAAATCTGTCATTAGTCTGAAGTCTATCATAGAATGAGTTCATGCATGAGTCCACCTCAACTGTTTTGTGCTCATTTTATGCATCTTTTGAAATTCCTTTTTACAGTGGCTTCTCAGTGTAAGTGAGTCATGACTGCTTATCAGAATTTATGCTGTTATCAGAGTATTTCTCCAGTAATCAGAGAATGTGAAAAGTCACCAAGAAAATTTTATTTTGCTTTTCTAATGCATATTACTTAATACCAGCAATACACTTGGGTCTTCCCTTCCACATATTTTTTTCTCTAGATCTCAAAGGAGTCTTTTCTTTTTCTTTTAATAAGTGAGGCTTATCAGCACTTAGTACATCCATAAGATTTACCAAGATCAGAACTTAATAGATAAGAAGCACTATTCTAGTTTTTGACTTAGTAATAAGATACACAAAGTAAACCTAACCAAGCTCAATATCAAAATTTGCTTATGTTAAAAGATTTCCACATAAACAATTACTTCAAACATGGGATCTTTAGTATATTAAAGGCTACTATGTCAGCATCTAGCACAGTTATCCTCATTGGATTGAATGGTCACAGAAACATTCATAACACTATCAGAGTTTAGAAATTCACATCAGGTAACAATCAGCACTTAAAGTAAATTTCAATTTAAGCACAAATTTCATAAAGAAAGTAGTATCTATAAATACTGATCATAAAGTCTGATGTATCAGAACATAAACTAAGCAGATTTAGAAAAAGAACCTAAAACCATTCCAAGTTCATTTACCAATCTTGTAAAAGTAGCTTCACATAGTGGTTTTGTGAAGATATCTGCTAGTTGTTGATCAGTTGGAACAAAATGCAGTTCCACTGTACCTTCCATCACATGTTCCCTTATAAAGTGGTACCTAATGCTGATGTGCTTTGTCATTGAGTGTTGAACTGGATTACCTGTCATAGCAATAGCACTTTGATTATCACAGTAAATATGGATTTTAGAAAATTCTAACCCATAATCCAGTAACTGATTCTTCATCCAAAGAATCTGTGCACAACAGCTTCCGGCATCAATATACTTTGCCTCCGCAGTTGATTTGGAGATTGACTTTTGTTTCTTGCTAAACCAAGAAACTAATCCGCCTTCAAGAAATTGGCAGCTTCCACTTGTGCTTTTCCTATTAATTTTGCACCCTGAAAAATCTCTGTAATCAGTAATATCTACTAATGTACTAGTATCCTTATCCAATTTTGTTGCAGTGGCCATAAGAGTTGATGCACTTGAACAGTCTTGCATTCCAAATTTCTTCAACAAGTTTCTGGTGTACTTAGATTGACAAATAAAAGTTCCTTCTTCATTCTGCTTGATTTGAAGGTCCAGAAAATAACTAAGTTCTCCCATCATACTTATTTGATATCTTGACTGCATTAGCTTGGAAAACCTTTTACAAAGTCTGTCATTTATAGAACCAAAAATGATATCATCAACATATATCTGCACCAAAAGTAAGTCCTTTCTATGGTTGAGATAGAATTAAGTTTTGTCAATTGTCCCTCTGTTAAATCCACTTTCCAGAAGAAACTGAGCTAATGTCTCATACCATGCTCTTGGAGCTTGCTTAAGGCCATAAAGTGATTTATCAAGTCTGTAGACATGATGAGGAAATTTTGACTCTACAAAACATGGAGGTTGTTCAACATATACTTCTTCTTCCAATTCTCCATTAAGAAAAGCACTTTTTACATCCATTTGAAAGACTGTAAACTTTTTGTGAGCAGCATAAGCCAAAAATATCCTTATGGCTTCCAATCTAGCAACTGGTGCAAATGTTTCATCATAATCAATTCCCTCTTGTTGAGAATATCCTTTTGCAACCAGCCTTGCTTTATTCCTTGTAATTATGCCATCAATATCAGTTTTGTTTCTGAACACCCATTTTGTACCAACAACTGATCTGTTCTTTGGTCTTGGCACTAGGGTCCAGACTTTATTTCTTTCAAATTCATTTAACTCTTCCTGCATTGCTTGTACCCAATCAGCATCTTGAAGACCTTCTTCCACTTTCTTTGGTTCAGCCTGAGAAAGAAATGAATGATAGAGACATTCATTTGATGATGCTGTTCTAGTTCTAATACCTGCTTCAGGATCTCCAATAATCAAGTCAGGTGTATGTGCTTTAGTCCACTTCCTTGTAGATGTAAGGTGATCTCTAGGAATGGATGCTCCCCCATGATCCATGCTGTCTCCATCAACATTTTCTGATGCTCCCCCTGAAATTATGCTCTCTGAGTTGGATTCTTCGGAATTTGAGTTTCCAGAATTATCAGAACTTGGCCCATCAGAACTTGACGAATCAGAACTTGAAGAGCCTGTTCTAGGTTCTGATGCTTCTTGAGATGTGGTTGGATCTTCAGTATGCTCCCCCTGCACATGCCCATTTTCCTTTGGCGTAGTCACCACAGTTTCAATAACATTAGAGTTTAACCCATCAGAATTGCAGTATCAGGATTTAGACTATCAGAATTTACAGAATCAGAATTTAAAACTTCATTCTCAAATCTCAGCTGATCATGATCATTGAAATCTTCAAGTCCAGTAATCTTCTTATCATCAAAAGAGACATTGATAGATTCCATGACTACCCTTGTTCTTAAATTGTAGACTCTAAAGGCTTTTGTGGAAAGTGGATATCCAACAAAAATTCCTTCATCAACTTTTAGATCAAATTTGGATAGCTGTTCAAGATAAGTCTTAAGAACAAAACACTTGCATCCAAATACATGAAAGTACATCAGATTTGGCTTCTTTTTCTTCACCATCTCATATGGTGTCTTTCCATTCTTGTTGATAAGTGTTGCATTCTGAGTAAAATAAGCAGTCTGCACAGCTTCAACCCAAAAGTAGGTTGGTAACTTTGCTTCATCAAGCATAGTTCGTGCAGCTTCAATAATAGTTCTATTCTTTCTTTCAACAACTCCATTTTGCTGTGGAGTTCCAGGAGCAGAGAATTCCTGCTTTATTCCATGGTCTTTGCAGAACTCTTCCATAATCATATTCTTGAACTCTGTGCCATTATCACTTCTTATGATTTTCACAGAGTCTTTGACCAATTTATCCAGTTATTTGACATGATCAATCAAGATAGATGCAGTTTCACTTTTTGTATGCAAGAAATACACCCATGTGTATCTGGTAAACTCATCTACAATGACCATAGCATATTTCTTCTTTGCAATAGACATGACATTTACTGGACCAAATAGATCAACATGAAGTAGGTGATAAGGCTCAAGAATTGAAGATTTAGCCTTGCTCTTGAATGAAAATTTTCTTTGTTTTGCCTTTTGACATAAATCACAAAGGCCATCAGGAGTAAATACTGATTTTGGCAGTCCTCTCACAAGATCTTTCTTGACTGGTTCATTTATATTGTTGAAATTTAAATGAGAGAGTTTTTTGTGCCAATCCCAGCTTTCTTCAATTGATGCTCTGCTTAACAGACAAATTGCAGAACCATCAGAACTTGTTGAAAGCTTGGCTTCATAAATGTTACCATGCCTGTATCCCTTCAGAACAACTTTACCTGTAGATTTGCTTAAAACTTCATAGTGTTCTTCAAAGAAATCCACATGATAACCTCTGTCACAGATTTGACTAACACTCAGCAGATTGTGTTTAAGTCCTGAGACTAGAGCTACTTTTTCAATGATGACATTCCCAAGATTGATATTGCCATATCCCAGAGTTTTTTCCATGTTTCCATCTCCATAAGAAACTCCTGGGCCAGCTTTCTCCACAAAGTCTGATAGCAGGGCTTTATTTCTAATCATATGTCCTGAACATCCACTGTCCAGAACTAGGATATTTTTCCTGTTGCCCTGCAATCACAAAAACCACTAATGATTAGTTTTAAGGACCCAGACTTGCTTGGATCCTTTGGTCTTATTAAGTTTGTTAACATTTGCAGCGGATTTAACATCAGAGTTTATGTTAACATTTTTCTTATCAGAATTTACACTATCAGACTTTGCATCAGAACTTACACTAGAAGGAATAATGCTAACTTTCTTTAAAGAAGGTTTTATTTGATAATACTCATAGTACAAACTATGATATTCCTGACAAGTATAAATGGAATTCCATAAACTACCATAATGAAAACAAGAATTTTGTGGCTTAAACCTAACATACTGACTCTTAACTCCTGACTTAGAAGATAAAGAGTTTATATTCTTATTCTTCCTGCAAAAAGAATCCAGATGGTTAGAATTTACACAGTTATAGCATTTCTTTCTAGGAGCATTAGGAACAGGCATGTAATTATTGCTTTTATTCACACCTTCCTTCCCATTCCTATTTTTCCTAGGCGGCTTTACCTTGTTTACATTCTTAATCTTTTTCAGCTTATACTTAAGCCGCTTCGTTGTCATTTAGCCTATGTTAACTTCAGCTGGTTTATCCTGTTTTAACTTATCAGAAGTTGACTCTGCCTTAACTTCTGTCTTAATATCTCTCATCTTTTCAGAATCAGACTTTACAGTTTTAGCTACAAACTTAAAAGGATTTACCTTTGGCTTATTAGTCTGTTTAACAGTAATTGGCTTAATTTGTTTAGTTCCTGTTTCACTTTTATCATCTCCATAACCTAAGCCCTCTCTCCAGTTTCCACTACTTAGTATATTCTGAGTTATTCTGGCAGAGTTAGTCCAAGTCCTGATAATCTCTCTTTCCTTTTCTAACTCAGTTTTTAGAGATTGATTCAATTTTAACACTTCATCTCTAACATAAAAAGCATCATCTCTTTCTTTCTAAGTTTGATGGAACATAACTAACTCATTTTCTAAATAGTCATTCCTTTTCTTAAAAGCCAGATTTTCAGAAGTTAACCTATCACATGTTAGAATCTGATCTCTTTAGCTAATGAATATGGTTTTAAGATAAGATCTCAACTCAGTAATATCATCAGTACGAAAAGCATAAGTTGTTTGAGGTACCTCTAACTCAGCAGCCTCAGAACTGCTATCAGCATTTGCCATCAAGACATAGTTCTCCTCATTTTCAGAATCTGAAGTGTCTGTCCAGCTTTTCTTCTTTGTGACAAGTGCCTTGCCTTTGTCACCTTTTCCTTTCTTGCAATCAGGAGATATGTGGCCTTTCTCACCACAATTGTAGCATTTGACCTTTGAGTAATCTCCTCTGTCAGACTTTCCTGCTTTGCCTTCAGATTTTATGAATCCCTTTTTATCAGAACTTCCACTTTTCCTGGAAAACTTCTTTCCCTTTCTGAATTTCCTGTAGGCTATCTTTCTGATACCCTTCACCATAAGAGCACACAATTTCATCATCTCTTCATCAGCATCCATCTCAGATAGACTTTCAGTTTCTGAATCCTCATCATCATCAGAACTTGATGAATCTGAATCAGACTTTGTGATGAGAGCCTTTCCTTTGCCTTTCATTGAGACAGCCACTTTGGGGATTCCTCCTCAGCCTTAAGAGCAAATTTTCTTGACTTTCTCCCATGCCTCTTGCTTCTTTGATCCGTCTCAAGTTCATGAGTTTTGAGCATACCATAAATTTCATCAAGAGTAGTTTCATCAAGAGCATAGTTGTCTCTTATAGTAGTTGCCTTCAAATCCCAACTTTCAGGATGAGCTAAAAGGAATTTAAGATTAGTATCTTCAAGATCATATTCCTTATCCACCAGTGACAGATCATTCAAGAGTTTGACAAATCTGTCATATAAACCAGTTAATGACTAATCAGGTTTTGAGTCAAAGTGCTCATACTCTTGAGTGAGTATAGTCCTCCTGTTCTTCTTAATTGCATCAGTTCCCTGACATCTTGTTTCCAAGGCATCCCATATCTCCTTTGCAGTCTTGCAGTTTATTACCCCTGTTTGACATGACATTATCAATGGCACTATGCAGCAAATGCCTTACCTTTGCATCCTTGGCAATAGATGAGATATCTTCAACTGTATATTCATTTTTCTTCTTTGGTACAGTCATTGCTGGCTGATCTGCAACTACAACAGAGAGCTTGGTTGGCTTCTGTGGTCCTTCATTAATTTTGTCAAGGTATTCAGGATCTGTAGCTTCCAGAAACATAGTTATCCTCACTTTCCATATGTGATACTCAGAAGGTTTCAGTATGGGAACCCTAATAGTCTCATATCAATTATGGATTTGAGTTTTTGGAGTTTCTTCAGTTTTGGTGGGCTTGGTTGGAGTTTGTTTTTCTTCAGATATGATTGTTTTGGATCTTTACTGTATATGTGTTAACAGATTGCTCTGATACCACTTGTTAGGTCACACACACTGTAGAAGGGGGTTGAATACAGTGTATAGTACAATCAAATCGAATTAAGAACACAAGTATGGAACACATAATAATCTTATTAGTAAAACAGTATTACAATGAAACCGTTCTCTCTCAGTGATGAATAAATATCACGAGAGTTGCTAGGGTTGCAATGAATAATATTCTCGTTTAAGATAACACACATAGTGTAAACCCTATACTGTGTTTATATAGGCACACAGTTACAAGATAATCTTCTAATTGATATCGAATATAAGTCTGCATCCTAAAATATATCAATTAGTTATCTTTTCCTCCGAGTCTTCTATTCTTCATAGAATTCTTTTCCATGCATATCTCTTCTTGTTTTAGTCTTGATCTTCTTTCCTTTCAATCAACCGCCTTTCTTATCTGAATGTCTTCTTAAGTCCTGATATTATCTTCTGATAAATATCTTTTGTTATCTTAAGTTTTGATAACTTAAGTTCTGATATCTTAAGTTCTGACTTCAGTATAAGTACTGATTTCCAGTTAAGTCCTGATTTGTCCTGTTAGTCAAGATCTGAAAACTAAACACAAATCACTATTAGACATGACATCACAAATATATCTAACAAGAACTAACAGTATTAAACATATAAGCAGTTTTATTGAATTTTGGCAAAGGTTCATAGAAATTATGATACAGCTTATGTTAAGAACTACAAGTGTAAATTGAATTCCAACTACTACATAATGAAAACAAGGATTTTGTGGTTTATAAAATACTAATCTACCCCTAACATCAGACTTAGGAATAACAGTTTTCTTTTTCTTACTCCTCCTGTAATCAATAGCAAGATGATTAGTATTACCACAGTTAAAACAAGTTTTTCTAGGAGCATTGGGAACAACCTTATAGTTAGATTCCTTAGAAATACCTTTCTTACCATTCCTGTTTCATTTTGGACTTTTTACTTGAGGTTTATCAGTAACCTCAGATAATTTCTTTTTCAATTGTCCTTTAGACAGAAGTCCTATGTTCTTTCTTTCTTAACAGTCTTAATGATCTCCTTGTTATCCTCTACTTGAGTTTTATCATTTACTTTCTTTTCTTGAATTGTAGAGGTTGAACCCTTCTCAAAAGTAGATTTGGGTTCATCAGGTCTGAACCAATAAACTTAACAGGAGTCTTAAGGGTAATTTCATTTTCAGTGTCAACATCTTTAATTCCATCTTTAGAGCCAAGACATTCTTTCCAATTTTTCTTAGAGATCATTTCATGAACCTTTTTGCCTGAATCAGTCCAGGCTTTAAGGCTTTTCCTCTCATTTTCTAAATCCTTTTCCAACATACTGTACCTAGCCTCAAGTATCTTTACTGTATGTTTAGCTTTCTCACATTCTTTTTGAATTTTAATCTGGTTTATTATGTCAGACTCTAACTAATCATTCCTAGATTTTAAGATCTCAATTTCAGTTAACAGTCTATTATTCTCTAGAGTCTTATTATTAAAATTTCCATGGAGAGATTTAAGAATAGATTTCAATTAAGATATATCCTCAGTATCAAGAGAAAAGAAAGATGTTGGTACCTTGGAATCAGGAGAAGCAGGATTATCCAAACTAGCCATCAGTGCATAGTTTGTTCCTTCATTTTCAAAATCAGGGGAATCCATCCAATCCTTGCTTGATGTGATCAAGGCTTTGTTCTTCCCTTTGTCATTCCTTGCCTTTCTGCATTCAGTATCAAAGTGGCCAGTTTTATCACAGTTGTAGCACTTGATCTTTGATTTGTCAACTTTTCTAGCTTTCAAATCCTTTCCTTCTCTTCTTCCAGAAGGCTTCCTTTCTCCTCCAGCAAACTTCTTCCGGAAGCTTCTATTCTTCTGAGATTTCCTGAACTGCATCCTCTTGAAACCCTTAACCATCATAGCAGCCATCTGCATGACATCATCATCTGTCATGTTCTCATCAGTTTTAGAATCAATGTCATCATAAGGATTTGATGATGAATCATAAATATATGATTCTGGCAGATAGTTCTTTTTCCTTGTAGCTTCAACTGTCTTTTCTTTTGAAGCTTTAACATTCACTTTTAAGGCAGCTGATTTTCCCTTGTTGCTTTTCCTCTGTTTCCTTTGCTGGACTTCCAGGTCATGAGTCTTCAGCATGCCATAGATTTCATCCAGAGTGACTTTTTCCAAATCATGTCGGTGAGACTTTCATCATTTTTTGCCTCAAAATGTTCATATTCTTGAACTAAAACAACCCTTTTGTTCTTCTTGATGGTTGTGGTTCCTTGGCATTGAGTCTCAAGAGCATCCCAAATCTCTTTGGCAGTCTTGTAGGCTATAACCCTATTTGACATCACAGAGTCAAGACTATTATGCAAAATGTTTCTTACCTTTGCATCCTTCAGCATAACGACTTTCTCTTCTGGTGTCCATTCACTCTTCTCCTTCAGCTGAAGATGTTCATCAACAGTAGGAGTTGCAGGTACCAATTTTGTTGGCTTGTAAGGTCCATCATTGATTACGTTGAGGTAGTCTGGATCTATAGCTCTAAGTGCATTAGCATATTCACCTTCCATTTAGGATATTCAGCCTTTTCGGAATGGGGATTTTGATACTTTTATACTTGTTCAGAGACATGTTTAGATCATTTTTGATAGTAAATTATCAGTTTGCTCAGATACCAACTGTTGCCCAGTAATAGTCCAATTGTTTAAGGGGGGTTGGATACAATTGTATAAATGTTTCGAACAAGTATTAAAAATGTGACAGTTCTTTATATTTCTGATAAAAACTGTTACAAACTCTCTCAAGAAATACTGATATTCTTGAGAGCTGCTAGGTCGTACAATGCTCAAGTTGATTCACTATGTGATGACCTAAACTGTGTTTATATAATACACAGCTACTACTAATCAATATAAGATATGTATCATCAAATACTAACTGAAAATTATACATATCTTTAACTGAGTAGATAAAGTCCTATGACTCAGAACGTAATAGATATCTATTCCTTAAACTTAAGAACATAATCAATCTTCTTGGTTGACCGCCTCCAGATGCTTATGACATGCAAATACTGATGATGTATCAAATCCTGACGACACGTCAAATACTGATGATATTTAAAACGCAGTCAGATCCTGAGCTTCTTCTGATAATTGAGAATCAGCGCATAATATGTAAACACTGTGATATTCCCAAATTTGTTTATCTATTTGGCTGATGACTATGCAAAAGACTCTTCAAAGTGTCAGGGTAGCTCGTGAAGTGTACGACCATGAGATAAAGAAGCTCAGAGAGCTGGAGGACGATCACAAGAAGTGCGCTTCCAGATTCAAGTTGCTGAAGAGTTAGCATTCAACAACTTGAATGCTATGAAAGATGTTCAGAATGAATTGGAGGAATTTGCTACTAAGGTTTAATCCGTAGAAAATGATATGCGTGGTGAGGTAGAGAAGGTAGTCCATCAACAAATTATGCGAACTCGAGTTGATATGATGTTAAAATACCATAGGGGTGACTAGAGCTCATGGGATCGTAACAGTTTAAAGTATGCCCACAAGCCTCAACCTTATATATATTACAACGTATCAAAATCCCAATTTATTTATCTTACAACTGAAGGTAGAACAGTCTTACAAACTTTAAAACAAACTAAGAAAAACATCTTCTGCTAGCTTATTCCATTTCAACCTGGAAGCCTAGCTTGTACACTTGTCCGGGGATCCTCGCTACCACCAATTTCCTTTTTGTTGTGCAAGACATGGCTGTACTATAACAAGACTAAGTCAAATTGACAACCCTAAGTAAGTTGTATGATAATCTAAGTTTGCATTTTGTATTATATCACATAAGTATGTAAAAATGTAATTAGATTAGACTGGAGTATTTTCTGTAAACAGTCTCAAGCCTAAGAATAAACTCTGGAAGAAGATCATGAAGATCATGCCTCAGAGAAAGTATGAAGAAGCTTGGAGTGGAATAATTCTGTTTTAGGAAAAACATTATAAGTCAAGAAATCTACAAATCACATATCAAGTGTTATTGAGAAGTCATTCGAGAACTCCAAAATGACTTATCGAGAAGTCAAGAAGAGCTATTAGAGAACTCAGAGATATCGACAAGCCAAATTGAAGACATGAAGATTGTAGATATAGACGAGTTAAATTATCACTAGAGATCTCAGAGATATCGATAAGTCAAGATATCACTAGAGATCTCTGAGATATCGACAAGTCATTTCTGCACTAGAGAACTCAGAGATATCGACAAGCCAAATTGAAGACATGAAGATTGGAGATATCGACAAGTCAATTCTACATGCAGGAATTTAGAGATCTCGATAAGCTAAATTCTCTTATAGAGAAATCAGAGACTTCGATAAGTCAAAACAGCTGTAGAGCAATTAGATATCTCGATAAGTCATTATACTTATCGAGATGTCAAGTTCTCTATATGAAAAACTGGAGATCTCGATATAAAACTCAAATTACAGAATGCAGAACAGTTTAATATCCAGGATTATCAATCAACAAACAAATCAATCACTGATTTGAAAATTCTACAAAAGCATCTCGAAGAGTACAAGATTAAAGGCCAAGATTTAACTGACAAAGTAAAAGCACAGACATGCACGATTTGCAAAGATACACTAGCAAGAAATAGGAAGATTTAGTTATCCAAAAGTAGGGTTTAGTACATGCTATTGTATGCTGTGTAAAACCAGTGTTTACCGTTCTATAAAGTAAACACTGGATGCTTTGTTTTAAGTGTAACAAATATATCTGAAAATCTTGTAACTCTCAAGAGAGAAGCCGAGTTCTTAACATACTAAGAACCCTAAATTTTTAGCAATACACTATCTTGATTTAATATAAAATTAAGCGAGTTTTGAAAGATAAGTGTGTCCATGTGCATGTTTTAAATATTCTGTTAAAGTATATTATCTCTAGAATACAGAATACTTTGTTCACCATTCCATAATAGTTTAAAAAGCCATTAAAATTGTTTAAAACACATTCACCCCCTATGTTGTATTTATTACCCAACAAGTGGTATCAGAGCAAAATCTGAAAGCAAACAGATTAAAGATCTTGGAAGAATGAATACATAGAAACTGAGTAGTATCAAAATCCCTACCTTTGACAGATCTAACAAAAGAAGGAATTACTGAAGTTTTTGAAAGGTTCAACAAACTGATAATGACTTGCAGCTACATGATAAATATTATGAAGCTGAGGAGGTTAACCTAAAGTTTTTGCTAGCTCTTCCTGACCATCTTGAACAAAAGATATCAGCCATAAGAAAAAGAAGAGATTTAAGCAGAATGACTTTGGAAGTTCTATATGGAATCTTGAAAACCTATAAATTTGAGATGATGGAAGGAAAGTCATTGAAAGCACATCATGGACATGTTATTGATGGTTCAAGTGCTTTTATTATGAATGACAGAGAAGAAAGTGAAGATGAGCAAGATGATCAAGTTCCAGTTGTTCAAGCTATGGAATAAAAGAACAAAGGACCTCAGAAGTAAGTTATATTGGAGCTAGAGGAAGATGAATATTATACCTTGGATGAGCTTGATGAAATGGACTAATCGATGGCTTACTTGGCTAGGAAATTCTCTAACATAAGAGTCAAGAAGCCAGGTTCTTCAAAAGCAAGGGACAATCTTCCAACAACAACAACTGGAAACCAAGAACTCAGTACAATTCAGTTAGCAAAGGTTGCTAATCAAAGATAAGGTGCTTCAACTATGATGAGTTGGGTCACTTTGCTACTGAATGCAGAAAGCCTAAAAAGGTGAAGAAAGACAAGGCATATCTTGAATTGGAAGCAAAGTATGAAGCTCTCTTGAAAAAGTAGTCTGGAAAAGCTTATATTGCAGAAGGAAAAAGTTGGGATGACACTGATGTTGATGATGAGGATGAAGAAGTTGGAAACTATGCACTTATGGCTTTTGAGAATGGAGTAGCATCCACTTCAAAATTAAAGGTACCAAATCTAACCACCATTGATTTAAATGCTAGTCAATATAAAGAGACTGTGGAAAAGATGAGTGTGGAGATGTTTCATATACACACAAGCTTAGTAGCAGCTAATGAGGAAGTTAGAAGGTTAACAAATGCTAATGAAAAACTTGAGAGTGAGAAGCAAAAGATGGATCTACTGCTTGTGGAGCTTGAGTCAGTCAAGCAAGAGAATGAATATTTAAAAAAACAAGCTGAAGTGTGCCAATGAGATTGAAGCTGTGTTGAGAGAAAAGATGAAAAGAATGAGATGAAATTGAAATCATTCGAAATGCATCTGAGTTGGTTGGTCAGTACCATGAGAAGAACAAATCATGTGCTAACATAGCAATTGGTCTTGATTATAATGGTTTGAACAACAACAAGAAAATGTTGGGGTAAAGGAAAAACAACAGAAAATGAGATGTCCCAGCTATGATGAGAAAGGTTGGTACGCCTATGTTCAAAGCATGTGGGATAGATTTATCAGTGAATAAGAGTTGATCATAAAGCAAGAAATGCTGAAGAGGATAGTGTGAAGAAAATTAGAGACAACTCCAATTTCCAAAACTGAAAGAAGCTCATGGTCAACCAAGATTCCAAGACACCTGTGAAGGAAGTAAAAATTGAAGATACAAGAAAGAAAAAGAAGAATAGAAATGGGAAGATTGGGATAAACAAAGCAATTTTTTTTCCTATGTTATAGATGCTCCAAGAAAACAATGTCAAAAGTGTGGCTCTGTGAATCATCTAACTCACCTATGTAAAAAGGTTGTTAGTAAGCCAGGAGTGGGAGCATGCAAGTACAATGAGGCAAAACTAAAGATCCCTACTCATTTTGTGACAATTTGACTGCATACATTACAACATGAAAGTAATGACAAGTTGCCACAAACTGAACGTTGATCTTAAGGAAGTCAATATTGAGTCCTCAGTTAAAGAGGAAAATGCACATCACTCAATGAATTCTATTTTTTTGAATCATCAAACTCTACCTCTATCAAATCTGTCAACAAGAGAATAATACCCAACACTGCTTGGGTTGCTAAACACTCTAAAACTCATTGTATGCAGGGCAAAGGAAATAAAGTCATATGGATCATAGACAGGGATGCTCAAGATATATGGCAGGTGATGGCCCTGCTATCACAGTTTGAGGAGAAGGCTGACCCATTAGTGACTTTTGGAGACAACAACCACTACACCATATATGGGCTATTGCAAGCCCAAATTATATTAGTGTTATATAAAGTGTTGCTATAAAGATAAATCTTGATAGTATATTGCAATATATTGAAAAATGTTGCATAAAATCTGAAAGTGTTGCAAGGAAAATGATAGTTTTAAAATTTTAAGAACATTTGCAATACTATATCAAAGCGTTACAATAGACGAAACGCTTTTCATTACTTTTAACTG